>NC_136263.1:11278761-11328761 GCF_964187855.1 Myxine glutinosa | reverse complement strand
CCCATTTTTGGTAAGTATAAATATTGGACCAAATGACTGACAGGTGTTTCTTGTTGCATTGATTGTTTACACATAAAAGAGCAATGAGCGTCTTGTCTTGGTTTTAGCCTTTCCTTTTGCCTTGGGAATTTGCCTTTGGAGTTATTAGGCATAAACTAACATGAAGACCAGAGCATGAAAGAAAGAAAAGCAAGAAATTTGAAAGCTGAAAGAACAGAACAATTCAATTAGAACCATTGAACAAAGATTTGACAAAACAATTTGGAATATCTTGAAAAATAAAGAAATCACTAGTGTACTTGACAATAGACAACGACCAGGTCAGCCAAGGAAAACAACTGTAGTTGATGACAGAGAAGTCATCAGAGCTGTGAAGAAAAACCCTAAAACAACTGTTAGGGACAACAACAACAACCTCCAGACTGCAGGGGTGAAAGTATCACAATCTACCGTTCACAGAACACTGAGACAGCAGAATTACAAAGGCTATGCCGCAAGATGCAAACCTCTCATCGGCACCAAAAATAGAAAGGCCAGATTAGAATTTGCCAAGAAGTACAGAGGTGAGCTAGTGGAGTTCTGAAACAAAGTTTTATGGACAGGTGAGACCAAGATAATCCTTTACCAAAGCAATGGAATGGAGAAAGTGTGGAGAAAGGAAGGAACTGCATCTGATCCAAAGCACACTACCTTATCTGTGAAGCATGGTAGAGGTAGTGTCATGGCTTGGGCATGCATGGCTGCTGGAACTGGCTCACTCATCTTTAATGATGATGTAACTAATGATGGCAGCAGCAGAATGAATCCGGAGGTGTACAGAAACATTTTGTCTGCCTACCTGCAAGAAAATGTCTCCAAGCTCATTGGGTGGTGCTTTGCCATGCAGCAAGACAACGGCCCAAAAACACACTGCCAGCGCAACCAAGGAGTTCATCAGGGGGGAAAAGTGGAAGGTTTTACACAGGCCAAGTCAATCTCCTGATTTAAATCCAATGGAGCAGCATTTCACTTGGTGAAGTGGAGACTAATAGTGGGGCAACTTGGCATAACAATTGTGCATTTTGTGAGGAAAGCACCAAATTTGGCACACGAG
Source organism: Myxine glutinosa (assembly GCF_964187855.1). Lineage (NCBI taxonomy): Eukaryota > Metazoa > Chordata > Myxini > Myxiniformes > Myxinidae > Myxine > Myxine glutinosa. The sequence goes on along the minus strand of NC_136263.1, from coordinate 11,327,668 downwards.
TAGACTATCCTATTATGAACAGATTTGGATATTGGGCCATCTCAAATTGGATTTTTTTCTTCTTTTTTTTTTTCAAGCCATTTTCCGAAATGGCCGCTAGCGGTTACTATAATTTAAAAACCCTTAGTGTACCAGTCGTTCAAAGGATAATACCAACACTAACATTGGTCTGAACATTTATTAAAAGCTGAATTAAGAAAAACATAACCTGTAGCCACCTCAAGTTTAAAGATAGCCGCCATTTTTCAAGATGGCCGCTAATTTATTTGTTGTACCGGACGACTATCTCACTCATAGAAATTGATCGAGTTGTCTGATTTAAATGATTTTAGTGTCAATTTGCCAATGTTAGACTATTCTAAAACATAATATTTAAAAATTTGCATGCCACAAGAAAATCAAAGATGGCCGTTTTTTTTTCAAAATGGCATCGAGTTATTCACATACTAGTGAACATCTGTTTACTGTTTGGTATGATATCGAAATTGTTCTGAATCAGTGACACAGGCTGCTCTGGTTTTCTCCTCGCCCATAGTCATAAATACTATGGCCACTTCTACTACCAGGTGCCAAGCCAATAGTGCTATGTATGTTTATCATTGGTTTTCATTCAGAATCTGTGTCTTAATTAGACTAATTAGTCCACTTTAACTTTTTTTCCTGAACCAAATCAAATTGTCACTTTCTTTGACCATTATTGGACCTTTATTAGTAAATAAACCTTCACTGTCAACCTGAATTCCTCTCCAGTAAAGCAGATATGTATCATAACAGTAACCGCTGGGGGCCATTTTGAAAAATGGCTGCCATAGCCATCAGGGGCTGAATCTGAGATGGCCCAATATCCAGATCTTTTCATAATATGATCGTCTACTAGTGTGCCAAATTTGGTGCTTTCCTCACAAAATGCACAATTGTTATGCTATATTTAGCTTAGCTGCCGGACTATAAAGCCAGAAATCCCCAAAACAAACAACAACTGAAAATGGCTGCAGTAATGGCTTAGCAAAGAATCTCAAAGGAAGATACCAAGAGTTTGGTGATGTCGATGGATTACAGGCTCAATGCAGTTATTTCATTCAAGGGATAGGTAACCAAAACACCGAATACATTTACAGAACATTTTGTGATCTTAATTTGTTTCTGAAATCATGGCAAAAATTCGACTTTCTAGCTCACCGAGCAAGTACTAAACATTTCTATGAATGAGTCATTGATTACCTCCGCCACCAAAGGTGGATGGTCCGTCACCACAGGTGGATGGAGGACAGACACCCCTGTCTGTCTGTTTGTGAACAAGATATCTTCAAAAGTTGTGGACGGATTTGGACGAAACTTGGTGGACAGGTTGGGTGTGTGACAAGGAAGAATCGATTTAATTTTGGTGAAGATCGGGATCCGGATCCGGCTAGTATAATTTTTTAAGTGATTCATCACCATTTGGAGATGGGGCTAAAACTGATACATAGCAGAATATCTCACAAAGTTGTCGACGGATTTGGACGAAACTTGTTGGACATGTTGGGTGTCTGACAAGGACGATTCGATTCGATTTTGGTGAAGATCGGGATCCGGATCCGGCTAGTATAATTTTTTAAGTGATTCATCACCATTTGGAGATGGGGCTAAAACTGATACATAGCAGAATATCTCACAAAGTTGTCGACGGATTTGGACGAAACTTGTTGGACATGTTGGGTGTCTGACAAGGACGATTCGATTCGATTTTGGTGAAGATCTGATTATGGATTCGGATATGATAATTATTTAATTTGTTAAGTGATTCTTCACCATTGGGAGATGGGGCCAAAAACGATACATAGCAGGATATCTGAAAAGGTTATGGATGGATTTGGACGAAACTTGTTGGACAGGTTGGATGTGTGACAAGGAAGAATAGATTAAAGTTTGGTGGAGATCCGGATCCGGCTAGTATAATTTTTTAAGTGATTCTTCACCATTGAGTGGTATGGCCAACCAGGTGGAGGTATGCTCTCTGCTGAGTGCCGTTCTAGTTCACACAGTCAATGCATTGCTAACAACAAAATCCTCTCATGATCACCTCTTCCAGTAAAGATGGAGTGTATCATGGCAGTGCCTTCGGTTTGGGCTTGTTCCTCATCGATATAAACAACCTATCTGATGCCCTGAAAAACCCTGTCTTACCTTTTTTCAGATTATTCTACATTGTTCCGTACAGTCACTCATTCCACTGACAGGTAGAGAGTACCTGTATCACTTTTTATGGATCTGCAATTGATTATATACTGGTCAACTAACAATCCTGGAAAATAATAATCTGACTGTTGTTCCAGAAGTATCGTCAATTGAACCAACTTATATATTTCGCCAACCACTGGACAAGGTTCTGTCTCTTAAAGCACCAGACCTCACCATCAACCACGTCCTCTCCAGGGTCACCCATAGAGCAAAGCTGGTTTCCAAAGTTTGCTGTAGATTGGGCTTCCTCCGGTGTTTCCAAATAATTGATCAGAACAACTCGCAGCCTACAAGACCTTTGTCCAAAGGTCAATGAAGTATTTCTCTCTGCTAAGCCCTGGGGCCCCAGCATCACTTCTGCTTCTATTGAACACTATGGCATCTAAAGCTCTTTAAAATGTTGACATTTTCCACGATGAGGCCGAAGTATAAGGTCTGTTGCTGTCATCGCAGACAGGTTGGTCACCTCTTTTTGGCTCTTGCTCCCTATGCCCACTCACCCCTCCAAACCTTCCCAGCTCTTCCTAAACTCCAGTAGTCCCCATCCTGGCTAAGGTCCAAAACTCAGACTTATTGCAACCTCCACACTTTTGTTCCTCTTTTCTCTCAATTGTATTAAACAGTATTGTGCACTCTTTCCTCAGGGGCTTTAAGCAAGCAGGAGACCACCATCTTACCTCACTCCCAATCCCTACCCACAACATTTTCTACTCCCATTAACCATACCTCCCCAACTCCACTTATTGCAGGTTGTTGTGTTTCATTCCATACCCTCATTCCCTCCTCTTTTCCTGCTTGTTCTTCCCCTTGCTTGTTGTGTACACTTTTGCCCTGACTGTCAGTACAATGACATTTTGTCCTGTCTCTTCACTCTTTCATGAGCCCACTGTAGATTTTTATGCAAAAAAAACAAGGAAATCAGGAAGAGTTATTGTTGAGCTTGTTATCTGTTCATCATTTTATCATCGGGGATGGAATAGGAATCGTTGTGAAAATAGGAATCAATAGGAATATGAATCACAGAGAGACCACAGATAGGTCTCTCTGTCTTCTACCACCTCATTTCTGGTCATGCACCCTCTACTCTTTCTGTGCTCTGCCCCCACCCCCTGGTTTTTGGAGAGCCCATGCGGTCCACCATAACCCCTTCTTTTTTTCATTCATTCTCGCCTGTGAAATCAACTTCCACATCCTCTTCAATCTCATGAATCCCTCCAGGTCATCAAGACAGCTGTTCAACCACAATCTCAGATCATCCCCATTCCAAAACCATGATATTTTCTACCCTAGTTAAGACAATTGGCGATGGTTAAGCAAAAATTTGTCATTTAAAAAAAAACTTGAGGCACATTTATCACCCTTACACACAAGGGGCAGGCACGTATCTGTAATCGAGGACTTCAAAATGTCAATCATGTCAATAGTTTTCGTTTAATGAACAAAGCCAGTTGATTGGTATCTTACTATAATTCACCAAATGTCTGTTCGCAAGTACCGCAAAAACGGCTGAACCGATCGCAACGAAATTTAGGGTGGGTAATCCTGGGACTCCCTGGAGTAAAATAGGCTATATTGTTTTTCCTATTTTTCCAATTTTTCCAATTTTTCCAAACACGATGGAATCATATTTACCGATACTAGCAACGGTACACGCCCTATGGGCGGGGCTTCAATTGGGAGGCCCAAATGAAAAGGCAAAATATCAGAAATTGAAGGCTTTTTTAAAATTTTAAACGATTCATATAAACATCCGTTGAATCACATCACACGCAAATCATCAAAATCTAAACAGTACATGGCACCCATTTTGAAAAAAGATTGAATTCTGCAAAACGGAAGCGGCCGCTACACGTCTTTCTCAGTCGCACGTTTATGTGTGAAGAGTGCACGCCAAATCTGTAACATGGAAGCGGCTGCTACACCTGTTTCTCAGTCGCTTTGCACACGCTGCCATGTTACTTCGGAGCCGCACGTTTATAGAAGAAGAGTTCGTCAGGAGTCGATCTACACTCTCCTGGTACGTAGAATAAACAGTATTTGTAGAATTTCAACAAAAGCCACATCACTGTTCATATCGGTAAATATTATTCCGTGTTTGGAAAAACTGGAAAATTGGGGAAAAAATGGAAAAACAATATAGCCTATTTTACTCCAGGGGTTTGGAAAAACTAGAAAATTGGAAAAATTGGAAAATTTGAAAAAAAATCGAAAAACCATATGGAGAGGATGTAATTTGTTTCCAATTTTACTTCAGGGGTCCTAGGATTACTCACCCAAAATATCACTGAGATCAGTTGAGCCGTTTTTGCAGTACCTTCGAACGGACGGACGGACATTTGGTGAATTATAGTAAGATGAACAGTAATGTGGCTTTTATTGAAATTCTACAAATACGGTTTATATTTTGATGATTTGCGTGTGATATTTTTTTTTTTTTTTTTTTGGTATACAGAGTCGAGGCTCGTGAAAGAGCTAAAAACCTGATTTAACGGATGTTTATATAAATCGTTATAAATAAAAAAGCCTTCAATTTCTGATATTTTGCGTTTTCATTTGGGCGTCCCAATCGAAGCCCCGCCCATAGGGCGGGTACCGTTGCTTGTATAAATTAATTTGATGAGATGCGATTATGCTGGTTTCGCGAAAGCACAAATTGAATTTGTTACTTTTGGTGAGGAGGGAGAGTTATGAGAAAATCAAACCTTTTAAAGTGAGTTACTGTCCTGTATTATTTTATTCCAAGTGCTCTGCAAGTCATTGCACCCTATGGTCTTTCAGATCTAGAAAGAAGTGGTCGGCCAAAAAGGTAATGGTGCAGGAGAAAAGGAAATGTCCATCTAAGTGATGTATTTTGGCCTTTCCTTGATGTTTTTTCCACTCAAATGGGATAAAAAAATTTTTTTGTGATGGTACGCCGAATAAAAACGATTTTTAGAAATGACTGCCTCCGGCAAATACGCCAAAATAATTCCTACCATGGCGGGACAAGTTACCTCGGAGATGCAACACGAATCCTTATCGCCGTGGCGAGCTGTTTCCAAATGGATATGGTGTTACATTGCGCTCGAGTCCAGCTGTGTGGGAATTTTGTGCTTGAGATTTGTCATGCCAAGATTTTTGTTGGAAGCAAAATGCAAGACCATTGGCGAATGTGCATTGCATTTAGCTGGTGTGTATTCCATCCGAAGGGTATTCCTTATGCAGAGTGATGTACACCGCTACCTGGGTTCTCTTACCTCGTGGTTATCGGCCACTATAATGAGCTCCACATACTTCATGTTCTTCTTAGCATCCCGTTTTGCCTGCAATGGGAAAGAGAAGGTCAGTATGCTAGGAGCCAGCGAATGACCTTTCGCTCCGTCAAATAGAAGGAAGTGCAAATGCTTATACACTCGAACAGTCTGGTTCCACGAAAATGCCATTGGGTCTGACTTTCAATGGAGAGTTATATCATTTTGGAATCATAAAAACATAGAAGTCACTGTGCAAAAAAAGTTCAAAGAACAGTGGAAATATTGCAGATAACCTTTTTATGCAAATCGGCTTTCCGTTTTTCAAAACTTTTGTTAAAGAGCTTCGGGACACAGATTTTCTGTTGAAAGTGCTGCCAAAGTGGAAGTAGGCCAACAGAACTTTCCATGAACAAGAAATATTTAAATAAACACAATGAAGAATCTAAAAACCAAATACAGTATAGCGAGACGATACCCACACAGATTAATGAAAAAACATTTTTTAACATTAAATAAGAACATTATAAGAGATTGATCAATAGAATGCACCCCATTAGATAGTTCTACTTTAATGGAGAGATGACAAGAGGCACGTATTGCATCCATGACACAAATATGCTCTATTACCCTTACAGGTATTACTCTCATTATTCCCTGAAGATTATACTGTCTCCACTATTAAACTGGTTTGATATATCGGTAACTAGCCTCGATGATATTTATCGGTAAGGTAACACTCTCTGAGAAGAGACTTGCTTAGGGTGTAGATATTCTCCCTCCTTGTACAACCAGTTGAGTGTGTATATGTACAGGATAGCATTCAATAGTAAAGTCTTCAAGAGTTCAAGTCTTGATATTTTGTTACAACAGTCATAAAATATGAAAGAAATCTCTAGGAAATCAAAGGGGAAATTCTTTCCTTCTGGGTACACAGGAAATGTCAAAATTGAACAAGTAAATACCTTTTTGGTGGGAAATGCCTTGTAATACTATTTAATTAATTATATAAACGCGTTTGACCTCCACATGTTGAAATACGAGTTGTTTCTTGACAATTCTCACAATAAAATATTGTTGCGGTTTTGAGTTTGTACAGTGAGTATAATAAAGGTTAAAATTTCCCCCTCCTAGTTAGTCACACAAGCAACATGTAGCCTCGCGATAGTATAGTTATTTCTTAGTATTTGTGAGCCTAGTCCTTTTCCATTGTTAGTTCTGCGTTGAGTAGAGTCAGGAGAATAGGCCCTACTTCTACCGACTTTCCAGCTTCCCTAGCCTCATGCCCCTTTGCGCTAACTTTGGTTCATTTTGGGCGAATTAACACGAGGCAGGCTAGGAGGGTCTGGGCGGAGCCAAAGGAGGGGCGGCAGAAGCGCTGACGGTAAGCACGAGCCGCCAATCAGGGCTCAGAGGTGGTGGCGGCGGCGGCGCTGCGTCACAGGGCGTGGTAAGAAGGTTCGAGAGGGTTCCAGAAGATTCGGGGGCCTAGCTATATAACCCGTTGCACAAAGCCCCCAGGAGGACTTGCTGCCTGAGAGGACTGATGAGCAAGGGACTGCTGCCCTAAGGGACTCTATGAGTCTATAGGACTGCCCAGGGAGAACTCGCGCGCACTAACCGACTTGGAGGAATCATGGAAGAGGAGTTGTGAGCGTCAGAGAACTGTGAAAGATACGCGGGTGAAGCAAGACGAGCATGAACCGAAATACGCGCTTTTATAAGTGACGCTGGGTTGAGTTGGAGGCTGATCGATATACAGTGCATTAAGTCGCGCGAGTAAGAACGGCTGTGTAATCGCCCGCCACGCTGAGAGTCCCGCATTTGCCATTCCACCTCATCGGCTGCCTTTGTTCGGGAGACGCGCTACGAGGTTCCTTCCACCGCCTGCTGCCATCTTCGCAGGACGTGCTGGGACCGTGGAGAGCCGGACGGGGCAGTTCCTGGATGACCACGTCGACGCGGTTGGCTGAACATCAATCCATCTGCAATTCCCTGTGTGAGTGTGACGGGCCCGAGTCCGGGGGATAATATAAGACTGATTAAGTGCTGCCCTGTGTCTCTGCATCCCCGAACATTGTATATACGTGTGGGAATAATTAAACCTGTGTTCTTCCTTTTTCCATTCGATTGTTCCTGTGGTTTCCTCATTGGCTAAGCGTGGTACGAATAGGACCGCTCGAATCGGGTTCCACTACTAAACTGCACGGACCAGGTGGTACTCAATCCGCTCGGCGTACGCAAACCACACGTGGCTCGTGCGAGGCTTGCTTCCTCGCTTCCGTGACGGCGCAGGGAATTAGGTATGAGTGAGAGTTGGTCCCGAAACCCTACTCTGCATTTGCCGGAAGGAACGTTTCAAGTCTCGGTTCCATCAAGCCCAGAAAGAACAAGCATTCTGAGTATTGCGCTGCAATACATGTCCCCTACCAAAGTTCAAAGTGCCATAACTTTGTCAAAAATGATCGAATATGCAAATTTATGCACGGTTGATGCTGGTTTTCAAACTTGTTCTGAGGTATGCTGAGACACGTGTGTCACGCCTCGCCTCGTTGATAAGCCCGCAAGGTCGCTCCGTGGAGCGGCCTGCACGTATTGCACTGTGTGAATTATATAAATTATTACCAACTCACGGTCTGAGGTACTAGCGATTCAAGAGATATCCATTTTTAAAAAATATTTTCGTTTAATTAACGATATCTGCCAAACCACGTGCCTGATCGCAAATTCCAAAAGGACATTTTAGTAGACTGACATGCTGAACAGATTTGTGAAGTTTCCCCTTGATTGCATCAAAAATGAGGGAGGGGCTCGGTTTTAAAGGTTCATGCTTAAAAACGTCATAACTCTGAAACCATCAGTAATTTATTATATTTTCCGGTTCACGATCAATGATTGATGTGTATATATATATATATGTTGCTCGGCTTGGCTCCACCCCTGCGGAAAGCGCGTGCTGTGTCGCGCTGTTGGCGTTCGCGAGACGAGGCTGAGGACGCGCGGTGCGGCTTGAGGAGAACTCGAGAATAAACAAGAGATATCCATTTTTAAAAATATTTTCGTTTAATTAACGATATCTGCCAAACCACGTGCCCTATCGCAAATTCCAAAAGGACATTTTAGTGCTGAACAGATCTGTGAAGTTTCCCCCTGATTGGATCAAAAATGAGGGAGGAGCTTGGTTTTAAAGGTTCATGCTTAAAAACGTCATAACTCTGAAACCATGTGACGCATGACGTCATGCTTGCTGACTTTTTGTTCGCCATGGGTATGAGATTCTGTCTGCAAGGTTTGGCCTCGATCTGTTCAGCCGTTGCAGAGAAAAAGGGGTTTTTGTGTTTTCACGAAAAACAATATGGCGACCGAACCACGTGACCTGTGACGTCATAATTACCATTAAAATATTCTGCAGACCGAATCCATCATATGGTGAAAATTTTATCTCAATCGATCCTATTATTTGCAGAGAAATTGGTTTTTAAAGGAAATTAAAACTTAAAATGGCACTGAGTTAAGGATCATCAGAATTATCAGAATTACCAAAGTTCAAAGTGCCATAACTTTGTTAAAAATGATTCAAACGTCGTGAATCTTGACCTGTAACTTATCATGAGGAAACCATGTGCCAAGTTTGAAATCATTAGCGTTAAGCGTTTAGAAAAAAAGTCCGGAAATCTGTTCTTTGCGTGACGGACTGACGGACTGACGGACTGAAGGACGGCGTGCAAACCTATAGTCCCCTCCGGTGTACACCGGTAGGGGACTAACAAGGGGATTAATCCCCCCTTGGTAAGGGGAAGGGCGGTGGAGAACCGTAACAATATCATGAACCAAGTACGACAACCAAGTCTGCATGAATACACAATCTGTTTATTGGTAAATGCAAAACGCTTTCCTAATTTTTTTTAATTTTTTTTTTGTATGTAGGATCGAGGCTCGTGAAAGAGCTAACATTAATCACACAAAAGTCAAACCGACACATAAAACACAAAATAAGGGGAACGGTAGACAAGATGGGGAGGGAGGGGGAAGGACACAAACTCAATATTTTAGAGCAGGGATATCGAGAGAACTGTGGGAGGGAGAGGGCTTGGGAGAGATGGGAGAGGTGGGAGAGGTATAAAACATATGGACACTGCAAGGACTTCCAGGAAAGAAGTTGGAATTTCGAAAAAGTGTATCGGGTGAAATTAGCGGGGGTAGAAAAGATCAAGGTTTTGGATGGGGTAAGATAAGGGATGGTGGTGAACAGCTGTTTTAAAGACCTGGAGGGAGGAGTGGGATTGAAGGGAGTGGGGGAGTTTGTTCCAGAGGCGGGAGAAAAGGGGAATGAAAGAGTGAAGTTGAGCAGAGAGTCTTGATTTTGGCAGTTTAACCATAAGAGGGTTGCTGGCAGATCTTGTGCAACCTATTGGAATATTTGGGGGACAGAGCACAGAGAGAGCTGGGGGAGCAAGGCCGGAGAGTAGTCGATAGAAGACAGAAAGACCACCAACCTGTCTGTGGTGAGAGAGAGAGAGAGAGAGAGAGAGAGAGAGAGAGAGAGAGAGAGAGAGAGAGAGAGAGAGAAAGGCCCTCAGAATTGGCTTAATCGCAGGAGATACCGATGATTCTGAAAGCTTTGGTTTCAACAGCGTGAAGCCGAGCTAGGTGTGAGGCAGGAGCACCAGTCCAGAGGGGGGAACAGTATTCCATTGAGCTGCGAAAGAAAGCCTTGTATGTGGTGAGGAGATCAGGTGTGCCAAGGAAGGACATCGCACGACGGAGGCTGCCCAGTCGGTGACGGGCTTTGGAGGTCAGCTTGGAAATGTGGTTTTCCCAAGAAAGATCATGGCAGATAGTGAGACCCAAAAGCTTGAGCGACAGAACTTCTCGGAGAGGATTGTTCAGAAAGTAGATGGGAGGGTTTTCCAGTCGGTCTTTTTGGAGAGACATAGTAAGAGTGTGAGATTTATCAGGATTGAAAGACATGTTCCACTTGTTTGACCAGTCTGTGATTTTGTCCACGTCTGCAGAGATTGAGGAAGCTGCAGACTGCCGATCTGAGGGATGAGGAATGGAGCGGCAGAGAGTGGAGTCATCAGCAACTTCCTGTCCTGTTCCAGTTTAAACTTCCTGTCCCAGTCGTACACCTGCTGCAGTGATACACATGCGTCACCATATTGAATCTTCATTCTGTGATGGATTTCACTGGGATTCACACCCTCACTTCCCAAGAAACGGATGACAGAACGTTGCTCCTACCTGGTGCATGCTTCTAATGGAGACGCCATCTTGGAACTGCTCTACTGACGTAATACGCTCATTGTTGCCAGATAAAACAGGCAAAACATGACTCTTACCCATAGGTATAACATATGTCGTCTACATCTACACACATTATTTTAAGGTTACTTATTGAGTGGCCCTCGTCGTTAAATTTGGCAATGATCATGTGGAAAATGAATCTCACTATCCAAGGTAAAACTCCAGGTACTGTCAACTTTAACTGTGTAATCTTCCAAGGTGACTCTCTGTCACTCATATTCTTCGTTATCTGCCTCTTACCATTGACTGACTGCTGACAATGAGCCAATTGGGGTTTACCATCCAAAACATTCGCATGTGCCACCTCCTCCATATTAGGCCATGGGCCAGATATGGTCCTCGTGCACCCCCCCCCCCCCACAACTCCACCACCCCATATATTTTTTAATTTAGTTCGCCATTTAATTTAGTTCGCCACCATTGGCCTCAAAAATCAAGTCGAACAGCTATACCCCATGTTTCGCTGTGGCAACGTAACACAGACTAAGATATTCGAACTTATATCTTCAATCCAGCCACACTAGACTTGATTGACATTAACAACAACTTTCTGGATATTCTTCATAAAAATACCTTTCATTTGATACCAAATATGTCTTCTTACCAGTAAACATCTATCAGATACTAGCAGAAGTACCCGGCATTGCCGGGCGGGGGAGGGGAGGGGGAGGGGGGAAGGGGAGGGGAGGGGAACGGGGGGGGGAGAGCGAGCCCCTTGGTAAAGCGAGCGATTTTTTTTTTCATAGCGTCATAGCGTCATATCGTTCATAGCGTTTCATAGCGTCATAGCGTCATAACGTCATAGCTTTCATAGCGTCATAGCGATTTTATTTTTCATAGCGTCATAGCGTCATCACGTGATCGCTCTGAGCGAATCAGCGCCCACCTGCTCTGATTCCGTTGATTCCGTGCGCTGAAATGCGCTGAGGTAAATATGAATAAAAAATATGGATCGTCAAATATTTTGAGTTCGGCCATGTTCGTCCCAGGCTCAATGGCCATGTCTATGCCAAATATCAAGCACGTAAGCCTCTCCGTTTAGGAGTCTATCGGTAACATTACACACACACACACACACACACACACACACACACACACACACACACACACACACACACACACACACACACACACACACACACACACTGTGTTTTATATATACTAGGGCATGCCCGTACTATATCTATATCTAAAATTATATCCCCCCCCTCTATTTACATGAAATGGTTTGGTCCAAAGCGAACGGCTTGCGAGTACGGTGACAATCCCCCCCCTCTATTTACATGAAATGGTTTGGTCCATTCGCAAAGCCAAAGCGAACGGCAGTTACGAATCGCAGTTACGATGAATCGCAAAGTAGTTTTAATTAGTTTTAAAACATAGTTTAATGCCAACATAGTTTTCCAACGTGAAATAAATGAATACGCTCTCAAATGTGCCGTCCGAGGCAGAGTCTGTTCGGCACGTTCGGCACACGTGATAGCTCGCTGCTCTCTGATTGGTTGAATCGTTTTTTGGACATAGCTCGGTAACTACTTGTCCGATTAATATGAAACCTTGAAAAGGCAGATCCTCGGGTCCCCAGCAATATACCTGGCAAGTTTCAAGTATATCGGACCGGTAGTTGTCGAGAAACAGCGGTCGCATACACACACACACACAGACAGAGATTAGTGGAATTATAGATAGACTAGGGCATTGCCCGTACTATATCTATATCTAAAATTATATCCCCCCCCTCTATTTACATGAAATGGTTTGGTCCAAAGCGAACGGCTTGCGAGTACGGTGACAATCCCCCCCCTCTATTTACATGCAATGGTTTGGTCCAAAGCGAACGGCTTCCGGAGTTTGGTAAAGAAATCGCCATCGCGTGCACAAACGCGCAGGAAAGCGAATGAATCGCAAATTCGGTTTTATTAGTTTTAAAACATAGTTTAACGCCAACATAGTTTGCAAACGTGAAATAAATGAATACGCTCTCAAATGTGCCATCCGAGGCAGAGTGTGTCCTCCACGTTCGGCACACGCGATCGTTCGCTGCTCTCTGATTGGTTGAATCGTTTTTTGGACATAGCTCGGTAAGTAATTGTCCGATTAATATGAAACCTTGAAAAGGCACATCCTCGGGTCCCCAGCAATATACCTGGCAAGTTAAAAGTATATCGGACCCGTGGTTGTCGAGAAACAGCGGTCACAGACAAACGTACAGACGTACAAACGTACAGACGTACAAACAGAGATTACTGGAATTATAGATAGATAGATGACACTGTAAACAGACCGCAGGTGTGCCGACAATTGCCGCATATGCTTCTCAGATGATCCATGTGGTAACACTGTGCTAACTTTCAACACAATTAAATATGAATTGCTAAATTCACACACAATCACACCTTATTTGTTACAGTATAACAACATTGCTGCTTTCTAGCTGAGCAACATACAATGCTCTCAAGTCTGATAGTTTCACAACCTTGTGGCTATGTAACACCTCCTTATCTACAACATCACAAACTACTTCAAAAGCTTTCTTGTGAACTTCTTCTAGTTCTAGCTGATGCTAGATTCTAGCTGATGTTCTAGCTGATGCTACATTCTAGCTGATGTTCTAGCTGATGCTAGATTCTAGCTGATGTTCTAGCTGATGTTCTAGCTGATGCTACATTCTAGCTGATGTTCTAGCTGATGTTAGATTCTAGCTGATGTTCTAGCTGATGCTAGATTCTAGCTGATGTTCTAGCTGATGCTACATTCTAGCTGATGTTCTAGCTGATGCTAGATTCTAGCTGATGTTCTCGCTGATGCTACATTCTAGCTGATGTTCTAGCTGATGCTAGATTCTAGCTGATGTTCTCGCTGATGCTAGATTCTAGCTGATGTTCTAGCTGATGCTAGATTCCAGCTGATGTTCTAGCTGATGCTAGATTCCAGCTGATGTTCTAGCTGATGCTAGATTCTAGCTGATGTTCGAGCTGATGCTAGATTCGAGCTGATGTTCTAGCTGATGCTACATTCTAGCTGATGTTCTAGCTGATGCTAGATTCTAGCTGATGTTCGAGCTGATGCTAGATTCGAGCTGATGTTCTAGCTGATGCTACATTCTAGCTGATGCTCTAGCTGATGCTACATTCTAGCTGATGTTCTAGCTAATGCTAGATTCCAGCTGATGCTCTAGCTGATGCTACATTCTAGCTGATGTTCTAGCTGATGCTAGATTCCAGCTGATGCTCTAGCTGATGCTACATTCTAGCTGATGTTCTAGCTGATGCTAGATTCTAGCTGATGCTCTAGCTGGTGCTACATTCTAGCTGATGTTCTAGCTGATGCTAGATTCTAGCTGATGTTCTAGCTGATGCTAGATTCTAGCTGATGCTCTAGCTGATGCTAGATTCTAGCTGATGCTCTAGCTGATGCTAGATTCTAGCTGATGTTCTAGCTGATGCTAGATTCTAGCTGATGCTCTAGCTGGTGCTACATTCTAGCTGATGTTCTCGCTGATGCTAGATTCTAGCTGATGTTCTCGCTGATGCTACATTCTAGCTGATGTTCTAGCTGATGCTAGATTCTAGCTGATGTTCTCGCTGATGCTAGATTCTAGCTGATGTTCTAGCTGATGCTAGATTCCAGCTGATGTTCTAGCTGATGCTAGATTCCAGCTGATGTTCTAGCTGATGCTAGATTCTAGCTGATGTTCGAGCTGATGCTAGATTCGAGCTGATGTTCTAGCTGATGCTACATTCTAGCTGATGTTCTAGCTGATGCTAGATTCTAGCTGATGTTCGAGCTGATGCTAGATTCGAGCTGATGTTCTAGCTGATGCTACATTCTAGCTGATGCTCTAGCTGATGCTACATTCTAGCTGATGTTCTAGCTAATGCTAGATTCCAGCTGATGCTCTAGCTGATGCTACATTCTAGCTGATGCTAGATTCCAGCTGATGCTCTAGCTGATGCTACATTCTAGCTGATGTTCTAGCTGATGCTAGATTCTAGCTGATGCTCTAGCTGGTGCTACATTCTAGCTGATGTTCTAGCTGATGCTAGATTCTAGCTGATGTTCTAGCTGATGCTAGATTCTAGCTGATGCTCTAGCTGATGCTAGATTCTAGCTGATGCTCTAGCTGATGCTAGATTCTAGCTGATGTTCTAGCTGATGCTAGATTCTAGCTGATGCTCTAGCTGGTGCTACATTCTAGCTGATGTTCTAGCTGATGCTAGATTCTAGCTGATGCTCTAGCTGGTGCTACATTCTAGCTGATGTTCTAGCTGATGCTAGATTCCAGCTGATGCTCTAGCTGATGCTACATTCTAGCTGATGTTCTAGCTGATGCTAGATTCTAGCTGATGCTCTAGCTGGTGCTACATTCTAGCTGATGTTCTAGCTGATGCTACATTCTAGCTGATGTTCTAGCTGATGCTACATTCTAGCTGATGCTCTAGCTGATGCTACATTCTAGCTGATGTTCTAGCTGATGCTAGATTCCAGCTGATGCTCTAGCTGATGCTACATTCTAGCTGATGTTCTAGCTGATGCTAGATTCTAGCTGATGCTCTAGCTGGTGCTACATTCTAGCTGATGTTCTAGCTGATGCTAGATTCTAGCTGATGCTCTAGCTGGTGCTACATTCTAGCTGATGTTCTAGCTGATGCTAGATTCTAGCTGATGTTCTAGCTGATGCTAGATTCCAGCTGATGCTCTAGCTGATGCTACATTCTAGCTGATGTTCTAGCTGATGCTCTAGCTGGTGCTACATTCTAGCTGATGTTCTAGCTGATGCTAGATTCTAGCTGATGCTCTAGCTGGTGCTACATTCTAGCTGATGTTCTAGCTGATGCTAGATTCTAGCTGATGCTCTAGCTGGTGCTACATTCTAGCTGATGTTCTAGCTGATGCTAGATTCTAGCTGATGTTCTAGCTGATGCTAGATTCTAGCTGATGTTCTAGCTGATGCTACATTCTAGCTGATGTTCTAGCTGATGCTAGATTCTAGCTGATGCTCTAGCTGGTGCTACATTCTAGCTGATGTTCTAGCTGATGCTAGATTCTAGCTGATGTTCTAGCTGATGCTAGATTCTAGCTGATGTTCTAGCTGGTGCTACATTCTAGCTGATGTTCTCGCTGATGCTAGATTCTAGCTGATGCTCTAGCTGGTGCTACATTCTAGCTGATGTTCTAGCTGATGCTAGATTCTAGCTGATGTTCTAGCTGATGCTAGATTCTAGCTGATGTTCTAGCTGATGCTACATTCTAGCTGATGTTCTAGCTGGTGCTACATTCTAGCTGATGTTCTAGCTGGTGCTACATTCTAGCTGATGTTCTAGCTGGTGCTACATTCTAGCTGATGTTCTAGCTGGTGCTACATTCTAGCTGATGTTCTAGCTGATGCTCTCGCTGATGCTACATTCTAGCTGATGTTCTAGCTGGTGCTACATTCTAGCTGATGTTCTAGCTGGTGCTACATTCTAGCTGATGTTCTAGCTGATGCTCTCGCTGGTGCTACATTCTAGCTGATGTTCTAGCTGGTGCTACATTCTAGCTGATGTTCTAGCTGATGCTAGATTCTAGCTGATGCTCTAGCTGGTGCTACATTCTAGCTGATGTTCTAGCTGATGCTCTAGCTGGTGCTACATTCTAGCTGATGTTCTAGCTGATGCTAGATTCTAGTTGATGTTCTCGCTGATGCTACATTCTAGCTGATGTTCTAGCTGATGCTAGATTCTAGCTGATGCTCTAGCTGGTGCTACATTCTAGCTGATGTTCTAGCTGATGCTAGATTCTAGCTGATGTTCTAGCTGATGCTACATTCTAGCTGATGTTCTAGCTGGTGCTACATTCTAGCTGATGTTCTAGCTGGTGCTACATTCTAGCTGATGTTCTAGCTGATGCTCTAGCTGGTGCTACATTCTAGCTGATGTTCTAGCTGGTGCTACATTCTAGTTGATGTTCGAGCTGGTGCTACATTCTAGCTGATGTGCTAGCTGATGCTCTAGCTGATGCTACATTCTAGCTGATGTTCTAGCTGGTGCTACATTCTAGCTGATGTTCTAGCTGGTGCTACATTCTAGCTGATGTTCTAGCTGATGCTCTAGCTGGTGCTACATTCTAGCTGATGTTCTAGCTGGTGCTACATTCTAGCTGATGTTCTAGCTGGTGCTACATTCTAGCTGATGTTCTAGCTGATGCTCTAGCTGATGCTACATTCTAGCTGATGTTCTAGCTGGTGGTACATTCTAGCTGATGTTCTAGCTGGTGCTACATTCTAGCTGATGTTCTAGCTGGTGCTACATTCTAGCTGATGTTCTAGCTGATGCTCTAGCTGGTGCTACATTCTAGCTGATGTTCTAGCTGATGCTAGATTCTAGCTGATGCTCTATACTGGTGCTACATTCTAGCTGATGCTAGATTCTAGCTGATGTTCTAGCTGATGCTAGATTCTAGCTGATGTTCTAGCTGATGCTACATTCTAGCTGATGTTCTAGCTGATGCTAGATTCTAGCTGATGTTCTAGCTGATGCTAGATTCTAGCTGATGTTCTAGCTGATGCTAGATTCTAGCTGATGTTCTCACTGATGCTAGATTCTAGCTGATGTTCTCGCTGATGCTAGATTCTAGCTGATGTTCTCGCTGATGCTACATACAAGCTGATGTTCTAGCTGATGCTACATTCTAGCTGATGTTCTAGCTGATGCTACATTCTAGCTGATGTTCTAGCTGATGCTACATTCTAGCTGATGTTCTAGCTGATGCTAGATTCTAGCTGATGTTCTCGCTGATGCTAGATTCTAGCTGATGCTCTAGCTGGTGCTACATTCTAGCTGATGTTCTAGCTGATGCTAGATTCTAGCTGATGTTCCAGCTGATGCTAGATTCTAGCTGATGTTCTAGCTGATGCTAGATTCTAGGTGATGTTCTAGCTGATGCTAGATATTAGCTGATGTTCTAGCTGATGCTAGATTCCAGCTGATGTTCTCGCTGATGCTAGATTCTAGCTGATGTTCTAGCTGATGCTAGATTCTAGCTGATGTTCTAGCTGATGCTAGATTCTAGCTGATGTTCTAGCTGATGCTAGATTCTAGCTGATGTTCTAGCTGATGCTAGATTCTAGCTGATGTTCTCGCTGATGCTACATACTAGCTGATGTTCTAGCTGATGCTACATTCTTGCTGATGTTCTAGCTGATGCTACATTCTAGCTGATGTTCTAGCTGATGCTAGATTCTAGCTGATGTTCTAGCTGATGCTAGATTCTAGCTGATGTTCTAGCTGATGCTACATTCTAGCTGATGTTCTTGCTGATGCTACATTCTAGCTGATGTTCTAGCTGATGCTACATACTAGCTGATGTTCTAGCTGATGCTACATTCTAGCTGATGTTCTAGCTGATGCTACATTCTAGCTGATGTTCTAGCTGATGCTACATTCTGGCTGATGTTCTAGCTGATGCTACATTCTAGCTGATGTTCTAGCTGATGCGAGATTCTAGCTGATGTTCTCGCTGATGCTACATTCTAGCTGATGTTCTAGCTGATGCGAGATTCTAGCTGATGTTCTAGCTGATGCTAGATTCTAGCTGATGTTCTCGCTGATGCTACATTCTAGCTGATGTTCTAGCTGATGCGAGATTCTAGCTGATGTTCTAGCTGATGCTAGATTCTAGCTGATGTTCTCGCTGATGCTACATTCTAGCTGATGTTCTAGCTGATGCGAGATTCTAGCTGATGTTCTAGCTGATGCTAGATTCTAGCTGATGTTCTAGCTGATGCTAGATTCTAGCTGATGTTCTAGCTGATGCTAGATTCTAGCTGATGTTCTAGCTGATGCTACATTCTAGCTGATGTTCTAGCTGATGCTAGATTCTAGCTGATGCTCTAGCTGGTGCTACATTCTAGCTGATGTTCTAGCTGATGCTAGATTCTAGCTGATGTTCTAGCTGATGCTAGATTCTAGCTGATGTTCTAGCTGGTGCTACATTCTAGCTGATGTTCTAGCTGATGCTAGATTCTAGCTGATGTTCTAGCTGATGCTAGATTCTAGCTGATGTTCTAGCTGATGCTACATTCTAGCTGATGTTCTAGCTGGTGCTACATTCTAGCTGATGTTCTAGCTGGTGCTACATTCTAGCTGATGTTCTAGCTGATGCTCTAGCTGGTGCTACATTCTAGCTGATGTTCTAGCTGGTGCTACATTCTAGCTGATGTTCTAGCTGGTGCTACATTCTAGCTGATGTTCTAGCTGATGCTCTAGCTGATGCTACATTCTAGCTGATGTTCTAGCTGGTGCTACATTCTAGCTGATGTTCTAGCTGGTGCTACATTCTAGCTGATGTTCTAGCTGATGCTCTAGCTGGTGCTACATTCTAGCTGATGTTCTAGCTGGTGCTACATTCTAGCTGATGTTCTAGCTGATGCTAGATTCTAGCTGATGCTCTAGCTGGTGCTACATTCTAGCTGATGTTCTAGCTGATGATCTAGCTGGTGCTACATTCTAGCTGATGTTCTAGCTGATGCTAGATTCTAGTTGATGTTCTCGCTGATGCTACATTCTAGCTGATGTTCTAGCTGATGCTAGATTCTAGCTGATGCTCTAGCTGGTGCTACATTCTAGCTGATGTTCTAGCTGATGCTAGATTCTAGCTGATGTTCTAGCTGATGCTAGATTCTAGCTGATGTTCTAGCTGATGCTACATTCTAGCTGATGTTCTAGCTGGTGCTACATTCTAGCTGATGTTCTAGCTGGTGCTACATTCTAGCTGATGTTCTAGCTGATGCTCTAGCTGGTGCTACATTCTAGCTGATGTTCTAGCTGGTGCTACATTCTAGCTGATGTTCTAGCTGGTGCTACATTCTAGCTGATGTTCTAGCTGATGCTCTAGCTGATGCTACATTCTAGCTGATGTTCTAGCTGGTGCTACATTCTAGCTGATGTTCTAGCTGGTGCTACATTCTAGCTGATGTTCTAGCTGATGCTCTAGCTGGTGCTACATTCTAGCTGATGTTCTAGCTGGTGCTACATTCTAGCTGATGTTCTAGCTGGTGCTACATTCTAGCTGATGTTCTAGCTGATGCTCTAGCTGATGCTACATTCGAGCTGATGTTCTAGCTGGTGCTACATTCTAGCTGATGTTCTAGCTGGTGCTACATTCTAGCTGATGTTCTAGCTGATGCTCTAGCTGGTGCTACATTCTAGCTGATGTTCTAGCTGATGCTAGATTCTAGCTGATGCTCTAGCTGGTGCTACATTCTAGCTGATGTTCTAGTTGATGCTAGATTCTAGCTGATGTTCTAGCTGATGCTAGATTCTAGCTGATGTTCTAGCTGATGCTACATTCTAGCTGATGTTCTAGCTGATGCTAGATTCTAGCTGATGTTCTAGCTGATGCTAGATTCTTGCTGATGTTCTAGCTGATGCTAGATTCTAGCTGATGTTCTCACTGATGCTAGATTCTAGCTGATGTTCTCGCTGATGCTAGATTCTAGCTGATGTTCTAGCTGATGCTAGATTCTAGCTGATGTTCTCGCTGATGCTACATACTAGCTGATGTTCTAGCTGATGCTACATTCTAGCTGATGTTCTAGCTGATGCTACATTCTAGCTGATGTTCTAGCTGATGCTACATTCTAGCTGATGTTCTAGCTGATGCTAGATTCTAGCTGATGTTCTAGCTGATGCTAGATTCTAGCTGATGCTCTAGCTGGTGCTACATTCTAGCTGATGTTCTAGCTGATGCTAGATTCTAGCTGATGTTCTAGCTGATGCTAGATTCTAGCTGATGTTCTAGCTGATGCTAGATTCTAGGTGATGTTCTAGCTGATGCTAGATTCTAGCTGATGTTCTAGCTGATGCTAGATTCCAGCTGATGTTCTCGCTGATGCTAGATTCTAGCTGATGTTCTAGCTGATGCTAGATTCTAGCTGATGCTCTAGCTGATGCTAGATTCTAGCTGATGTTCTAGCTGATGCTAGATTCTAGCTGATGTTCTCGCTGATGCTACATACTAGCTGATGTTCTAGCTGATGCTACATTCTAGCTGATGTTCTAGCTGATGCTACATTCTAGCTGATGTTCTAGCTGATGCTAGATTCTAGCTGATGTTCTAGCTGATGCTAGATTCCAGCTGATGTTCTAGCTGATGCTACATTCTAGCTGATGTTCTAGCTGATGCTACATTCTAGCTGATGTTCTAGCTGATGCTACATACTAGCTGATGTTCTAGCTGATGTTCTAGCTGATGCTACATTCTAGCTGATGTTCTAGCTGATGCTACATTCTAGCTGATGTTCTAGCTGATGCTAGATTCTAGCTGATGTTCGAGCTGATGCTAGATTCTAGCTGATGCTCTAGCTAGTGCTACATTCTAGCTGATGTTCTAGCTGATGCTAGATTCTAGCTGATGTTCTAGCTGAAGCTAGATTCTAGCTGATGTTCTAGCTGATGCTAGATTCTAGCTGATGTTCTCACTGATGCTAGATTCTAGCTGATGTTCTAGCTGATGCTAGATTCTAGCTGATGTTCTAGCTGATGCTAGATTCTAGCTGATGTTCTCGCTGATGCTACATACTAGCTGATGTTCTAGCTGATGCTACATTCTAGCTGATGTTCTAGCTGATGCTACATTCTAGCTGATGTTCTAGCTGATGCTACATTCTAGCTGATGTTCTAGCTGATGCTACATTCTAGCTGATGTTCTAGCTGATGCTAGATTCTAGCTGATGTTCTAGCTGATGCTAGATTCTAGCTGATGCTCTAGCTGGTGCTACATTCTAGCTGATGTTCTAGCTGATGCTAGATTCTAGCTGATGTTCTAGCTGATGCTAGATTCTAGCTGATGTTCTAGCTGATGCTAGATTCTAGCTGATGCTCTAGCTGGTGCTACATTCTAGCTGATGTTCTAGCTGATGCTAGATTCTAGCTGATGCTCTAGCTGGTGCTACATTCTAGCTGATGTTCTAGCTGATGCTAGATTCTAGCTGATGTTCTAGCTGATGCTAGATTCTAGCTGATGTTCTAGCTGATGCTACATTCTAGCTGATGTTCTAGCTGATGCTAGATTCTAGCTGATGCTCTAGCTGGTGCTACATTCTAGCTGATGTTCTAGCTGATGCTAGATTCTAGCTGATGTTCTAGCTGATGCTAGATTCTAGCTGATGTTCTAGCTGGTGCTACATTCTAGCTGATGTTCTCGCTGATGCTAGATTCTAGCTGATGCTCTAGCTGGTGCTACATTCTAGCTGATGTTCTAGCTGATGCTAGATTCTAGCTGATGTTCTAGCTGATGCTAGATTCTAGCTGATGTTCTAGCTGATGCTACATTCTAGCTGATGTTCTAGCTGGTGCTACATTCTAGCTGATGTTCTAGCTGGTGCTACATTCTAGCTGATGTTCTAGCTGGTGCTACATTCTAGCTGATGTTCTAGCTGGTGCTACATTCTAGCTGATGTTCTAGCTGATGCTCTCGCTGATGCTACATTCTAGCTGATGTTCTAGCTGGTGCTACATTCTAGCTGATGTTCTAGCTGGTGCTACATTCTAGCTGATGTTCTAGCTGATGCTACATTCTAGCTGATGTTCTAGCTGATGCTAGATTCTAGCTGATGTTCTAGCTGATGCTACATTCTAGCTGATGTTCTAGCTGATGCTAGATTCTAGCTGATGTTCTAGCTGATGCTAGATTCTAGCTGATGCTCTAGCTGGTGCTACATTCTAGCTGATGTTCTAGCTGATGCTAGATTCTAGCTGATGTTCTAGCTGATGCTAGATTCTAGCTGATGTTCTAGCTGATGCTAGATTCTAGCTGATGCTCTAGCTGGTGCTACATTCTAGCTGATGTTCTAGCTGATGCTAGATTCTAGCTGATGCTCTAGCTGGTGCTACATTCTAGCTGATGTTCTAGCTGATGCTAGATTCTAGCTGATGTTCTAGCTGATGCTAGATTCTAGCTGATGTTCTAGCTGATGCTAGATTCTAGCTGATGTTCTAGCTGATGCTACATTCTAGCTGATGTTCTAGCTGATGCTAGATTCTAGCTGATGCTCTAGCTGGTGCTACATTCTAGCTGATGTTCTAGCTGATGCTAGATTCTAGCTGATGTTCTAGCTGATGCTAGATTCTAGCTGATGTTCTAGCTGGTGCTACATTCTAGCTGATGTTCTCGCTGATGCTAGATTCTAGCTGATGCTCTAGCTGGTGCTACATTCTAGCTGATGTTCTAGCTGATGCTAGATTCTAGCTGATGTTCTAGCTGATGCTAGATTCTAGCTGATGTTCTAGCTGATGCTACATTCTAGCTGATGTTCTAGCTGGTGCTACATTCTAGCTGATGTTCTAGCTGGTGCTACATTCTAGCTGATGTTCTAGCTGGTGCTACATTCTAGCTGATGTTCTAGCTGGTGCTACATTCTAGCTGATGTTCTAGCTGATGCTCTCGCTGATGCTACATTCTAGCTGATGTTCTAGCTGGTGCTACATTCTAGCTGATGTTCTAGCTGGTGCTACATTCTAGCTGATGTTCTAGCTGATGCTCTCGCTGGTGCTACATTCTAGCTGATGTTCTAGCTGGTGCTACATTCTAGCTGATGTTCTAGCTGATGCTAGATTCTAGCTGATGCTCTAGCTGGTGCTACATTCTAGCTGATGTTCTAGCTGATGCTCTAGCTGGTGCTACATTCTAGCTGATGTTCTAGCTGATGCTAGATTCTAGTTGATGTTCTCGCTGATGCTACATTCTAGCTGATGTTCTAGCTGATGCTAGATTCTAGCTGATGCTCTAGCTGGTGCTACATTCTAGCTGATGTTCTAGCTGATGCTAGATTCTAGCTGATGTTCTAGCTGATGCTACATTCTAGCTGATGTTCTAGCTGGTGCTACATTCTAGCTGATGTTCTAGCTGGTGCTACATTCTAGCTGATGTTCTAGCTGATGCTCTAGCTGGTGCTACATTCTAGCTGATGTTCTAGCTGGTGCTACATTCTAGTTGATGTTCGAGCTGGTGCTACATTCTAGCTGATGTGCTAGCTGATGCTCTAGCTGATGCTACATTCTAGCTGATGTTCTAGCTGGTGCTACATTCTAGCTGATGTTCTAGCTGGTGCTACATTCTAGCTGATGTTCTAGCTGATGCTCTAGCTGGTGCTACATTCTAGCTGATGTTCTAGCTGGTGCTACATTCTAGCTGATGTTCTAGCTGGTGCTACATTCTAGCTGATGTTCTAGCTGATGCTCTAGCTGATGCTACATTCTAGCTGATGTTCTAGCTGGTGGTACATTCTAGCTGATGTTCTAGCTGGTGCTACATTCTAGCTGATGTTCTAGCTGGTGCTACATTCTAGCTGATGTTCTAGCTGATGCTCTAGCTGGTGCTACATTCTAGCTGATGTTCTAGCTGATGCTAGATTCTAGCTGATGCTCTATACTGGTGCTACATTCTAGCTGATGCTAGATTCTAGCTGATGTTCTAGCTGATGCTAGATTCTAGCTGATGTTCTAGCTGATGCTACATTCTAGCTGATGTTCTAGCTGATGCTAGATTCTAGCTGATGTTCTAGCTGATGCTAGATTCTAGCTGATGTTCTAGCTGATGCTAGATTCTAGCTGATGTTCTCACTGATGCTAGATTCTAGCTGATGTTCTCGCTGATGCTAGATTCTAGCTGATGTTCTCGCTGATGCTACATACAAGCTGATGTTCTAGCTGATGCTACATTCTAGCTGATGTTCTAGCTGATGCTACATTCTAGCTGATGTTCTAGCTGATGCTACATTCTAGCTGATGTTCTAGCTGATGCTAGATTCTAGCTGATGTTCTCGCTGATGCTAGATTCTAGCTGATGCTCTAGCTGGTGCTACATTCTAGCTGATGTTCTAGCTGATGCTAGATTCTAGCTGATGTTCCAGCTGATGCTAGATTCTAGCTGATGTTCTAGCTGATGCTAGATTCTAGGTGATGTTCTAGCTGATGCTAGATATTAGCTGATGTTCTAGCTGATGCTAGATTCCAGCTGATGTTCTCGCTGATGCTAGATTCTAGCTGATGTTCTAGCTGATGCTAGATTCTAGCTGATGTTCTAGCTGATGCTAGATTCTAGCTGATGTTCTAGCTGATGCTAGATTCTAGCTGATGTTCTAGCTGATGCTAGATTCTAGCTGATGTTCTCGCTGATGCTACATACTAGCTGATGTTCTAGCTGATGCTACATTCTTGCTGATGTTCTAGCTGATGCTACATTCTAGCTGATGTTCTAGCTGATGCTAGATTCTAGCTGATGTTCTAGCTGATGCTAGATTCTAGCTGATGTTCTAGCTGATGCTACATTCTAGCTGATGTTCTTGCTGATGCTACATTCTAGCTGATGTTCTAGCTGATGCTACATACTAGCTGATGTTCTAGCTGATGCTACATTCTAGCTGATGTTCTAGCTGATGCTACATTCTAGCTGATGTTCTAGCTGATGCTACATTCTGGCTGATGTTCTAGCTGATGCTACATTCTAGCTGATGTTCTAGCTGATGCGAGATTCTAGCTGATGTTCTCGCTGATGCTACATTCTAGCTGATGTTCTAGCTGATGCGAGATTCTAGCTGATGTTCTAGCTGATGCTAGATTCTAGCTGATGTTCTCGCTGATGCTACATTCTAGCTGATGTTCTAGCTGATGCGAGATTCTAGCTGATGTTCTAGCTGATGCTAGATTCTAGCTGATGTTCTCGCTGATGCTACATTCTAGCTGATGTTCTAGCTGATGCGAGATTCTAGCTGATGTTCTAGCTGATGCTAGATTCTAGCTGATGTTCTAGCTGATGCTAGATTCTAGCTGATGTTCTAGCTGATGCTAGATTCTAGCTGATGTTCTAGCTGATGCTACATTCTAGCTGATGTTCTAGCTGATGCTAGATTCTAGCTGATGCTCTAGCTGGTGCTACATTCTAGCTGATGTTCTAGCTGATGCTAGATTCTAGCTGATGTTCTAGCTGATGCTAGATTCTAGCTGATGTTCTAGCTGGTGCTACATTCTAGCTGATGTTCTAGCTGATGCTAGATTCTAGCTGATGTTCTAGCTGATGCTAGATTCTAGCTGATGTTCTAGCTGATGCTACATTCTAGCTGATGTTCTAGCTGGTGCTACATTCTAGCTGATGTTCTAGCTGGTGCTACATTCTAGCTGATGTTCTAGCTGATGCTCTAGCTGGTGCTACATTCTAGCTGATGTTCTAGCTGGTGCTACATTCTAGCTGATGTTCTAGCTGGTGCTACATTCTAGCTGATGTTCTAGCTGATGCTCTAGCTGATGCTACATTCTAGCTGATGTTCTAGCTGGTGCTACATTCTAGCTGATGTTCTAGCTGGTGCTACATTCTAGCTGATGTTCTAGCTGATGCTCTAGCTGGTGCTACATTCTAGCTGATGTTCTAGCTGGTGCTACATTCTAGCTGATGTTCTAGCTGATGCTAGATTCTAGCTGATGCTCTAGCTGGTGCTACATTCTAGCTGATGTTCTAGCTGATGATCTAGCTGGTGCTACATTCTAGCTGATGTTCTAGCTGATGCTAGATTCTAGTTGATGTTCTCGCTGATGCTACATTCTAGCTGATGTTCTAGCTGATGCTAGATTCTAGCT
Source organism: Myxine glutinosa (assembly GCF_964187855.1). Taxonomy (NCBI): domain Eukaryota; kingdom Metazoa; phylum Chordata; class Myxini; order Myxiniformes; family Myxinidae; genus Myxine; species Myxine glutinosa. The sequence continues at coordinate 11,301,300 of NC_136263.1, read as the reverse complement.
GATGCTCTAGCTGGTGCTACATTCTAGCTGATGTTCTAGCTGATGCTAGATTCTAGCTGATGTTCTAGCTGATGCTAGATTCTAGCTGATGTTCTAGCTGATGCTACATTCTAGCTGATGTTCTAGCTGGTGCTACATTCTAGCTGATGTTCTAGCTGGTGCTACATTCTAGCTGATGTTCTAGCTGATGCTCTAGCTGGTGCTACATTCTAGCTGATGTTCTAGCTGGTGCTACATTCTAGCTGATGTTCTAGCTGGTGCTACATTCTAGCTGATGTTCTAGCTGATGCTCTAGCTGATGCTACATTCTAGCTGATGTTCTAGCTGGTGCTACATTCTAGCTGATGTTCTAGCTGGTGCTACATTCTAGCTGATGTTCTAGCTGATGCTCTAGCTGGTGCTACATTCTAGCTGATGTTCTAGCTGGTGCTACATTCTAGCTGATGTTCTAGCTGGTGCTACATTCTAGCTGATGTTCTAGCTGATGCTCTAGCTGATGCTACATTCGAGCTGATGTTCTAGCTGGTGCTACATTCTAGCTGATGTTCTAGCTGGTGCTACATTCTAGCTGATGTTCTAGCTGATGCTCTAGCTGGTGCTACATTCTAGCTGATGTTCTAGCTGATGCTAGATTCTAGCTGATGCTCTAGCTGGTGCTACATTCTAGCTGATGTTCTAGTTGATGCTAGATTCTAGCTGATGTTCTAGCTGATGCTAGATTCTAGCTGATGTTCTAGCTGATGCTACATTCTAGCTGATGTTCTAGCTGATGCTAGATTCTAGCTGATGTTCTAGCTGATGCTAGATTCTTGCTGATGTTCTAGCTGATGCTAGATTCTAGCTGATGTTCTCACTGATGCTAGATTCTAGCTGATGTTCTCGCTGATGCTAGATTCTAGCTGATGTTCTAGCTGATGCTAGATTCTAGCTGATGTTCTCGCTGATGCTACATACTAGCTGATGTTCTAGCTGATGCTACATTCTAGCTGATGTTCTAGCTGATGCTACATTCTAGCTGATGTTCTAGCTGATGCTACATTCTAGCTGATGTTCTAGCTGATGCTAGATTCTAGCTGATGTTCTAGCTGATGCTAGATTCTAGCTGATGCTCTAGCTGGTGCTACATTCTAGCTGATGTTCTAGCTGATGCTAGATTCTAGCTGATGTTCTAGCTGATGCTAGATTCTAGCTGATGTTCTAGCTGATGCTAGATTCTAGGTGATGTTCTAGCTGATGCTAGATTCTAGCTGATGTTCTAGCTGATGCTAGATTCCAGCTGATGTTCTCGCTGATGCTAGATTCTAGCTGATGTTCTAGCTGATGCTAGATTCTAGCTGATGCTCTAGCTGATGCTAGATTCTAGCTGATGTTCTAGCTGATGCTAGATTCTAGCTGATGTTCTCGCTGATGCTACATACTAGCTGATGTTCTAGCTGATGCTACATTCTAGCTGATGTTCTAGCTGATGCTACATTCTAGCTGATGTTCTAGCTGATGCTAGATTCTAGCTGATGTTCTAGCTGATGCTAGATTCCAGCTGATGTTCTAGCTGATGCTACATTCTAGCTGATGTTCTAGCTGATGCTACATTCTAGCTGATGTTCTAGCTGATGCTACATACTAGCTGATGTTCTAGCTGATGTTCTAGCTGATGCTACATTCTAGCTGATGTTCTAGCTGATGCTACATTCTAGCTGATGTTCTAGCTGATGCTAGATTCTAGCTGATGTTCGAGCTGATGCTAGATTCTAGCTGATGCTCTAGCTAGTGCTACATTCTAGCTGATGTTCTAGCTGATGCTAGATTCTAGCTGATGTTCTAGCTGAAGCTAGATTCTAGCTGATGTTCTAGCTGATGCTAGATTCTAGCTGATGTTCTCACTGATGCTAGATTCTAGCTGATGTTCTAGCTGATGCTAGATTCTAGCTGATGTTCTAGCTGATGCTAGATTCTAGCTGATGTTCTCGCTGATGCTACATACTAGCTGATGTTCTAGCTGATGCTACATTCTAGCTGATGTTCTAGCTGATGCTACATTCTAGCTGATGTTCTAGCTGATGCTACATTCTAGCTGATGTTCTAGCTGATGCTACATTCTAGCTGATGTTCTAGCTGATGCTAGATTCTAGCTGATGTTCTAGCTGATGCTAGATTCTAGCTGATGCTCTAGCTGGTGCTACATTCTAGCTGATGTTCTAGCTGATGCTAGATTCTAGCTGATGTTCTAGCTGATGCTAGATTCTAGCTGATGTTCTAGCTGATGCTAGATTCTAGGTGATGTTCTAGCTGATGCTAGATTCTAGCTGATGTTCTAGCTGATGCTAGATTCCAGCTGATGTTCTCGCTGATGCTAGATTCTAGCTGATGTTCTAGCTGATGCTAGATTCTAGCTGATGTTCTAGCTGATGCTAGATTCTAGCTGATGTTCTAGCTGATGCTAGATTCCAGCTGATGTTCTCGCTGATGCTAGATTCTAGCTGATGTTATAGCTGATGCTAGATTCTAGGTGATGTTCTAGCTGATGCTAGATTCTAGCTGATGTTCTAGCTGATGCTAGATTCCAGCTGATGTTCTCGCTGATGCTAGATTCTAGCTGATGTTCTCGCTGATGCTAGATTCTAGCTGATGTTATAGCTGATGCTAGATTCTAGGTGATGTTCTAGCTGATGCTAGATTCTAGCTGATGTTCTAGCTGATGCTAGATTCTAGCTGATGTTCTCGCTGATGCTACATTCTAGCTGATGTTCTAGCTGATGCTACATTCTAGCTGATGTTCTAGCTAATGCTAGATTCTTGCTGATGTTCTCGCTGATGCTAGATTCTAGCTGATGTTCTCGCTGATGCTACATTCTAGCTGATGTTCTAGCTGATGCTAGATTCTAGCTGATGTTCGAGCTGATGTTCTAGCTGATGTTCTATCTGATGCGAGATTCTAGCTGATGTTCTAGCTGATGCTAGATTCTAGCTGATGTTCTAGCTGATGCTGGATTCTAGCTGATGTTCTCGCTGATGCTAGATTCTAGCTGATGTTCTCGCTGATGCTACATTCTAGCTGATGTTCTAGCTGATGCTAGATTCTAGCTGATGTTCTCGCTGATGCTACATTCTAGCTGATGTTCTCGCTGATGCTACATTCTAGCTGATGTTCTAGCTGATGCTAGATTCTAGCTGATGTTCTCGCTGATGCTACATTCTAGCTGATGTTCTAGCTGATGCTACATTCTAGCTGATGTTCTAGCTGATGCTAGATTCTAGCTGATGTTCTCGCTGATGCTACATTCTAGCTGATGTTCTAGCTGATGCTAGATTCTAGCTGATGTTCTCGCTGATGCTACATTCTAGCTGATGTTCTAGCTGATGCTACATTCTAGCTGATGTTCTAGCTGGTGCTACATTCTAGCTGATGTTCTAGCTGATGCTCTAGCTGGTGCTACATTCTAGCTGATGTTCTAGCTGGTGCTACATTCTAGCTGATGTTCTAGCTGGTGCTACATTCTAGCTGATGTTCTAGCTGATGCTCTAGCTGATGCTACATTCTAGCTGATGTTCTAGCTGGTGCTACATTCTAGCTGATGTTCTAGCTGGTGCTACATTCTAGCTGATGTTCTAGCTGATGCTCTCGCTGGTGCTACATTCTAGCTGATGTTCTAGCTGGTGCTACATTCTAGCTGATGTTCTAGCTGGTGCTACATTCTAGCTGATGTTCTAGCTGATGCTAGATTCTAGCTGATGCTCTAGCTGGTGCTACATTCTAGCTGATGTTCTAGCTGATGCTCGAGCTGGTGCTACATTCTAGCTGATGTTCTAGCTGATGCTAGATTCTAGTTGATGTTCTCGCTGATGCTACATTCTAGCTGATGTTCTAGCTGATGCTAGATTCTAGCTGATGCTCTAGCTGGTGCTACATTCTAGCTGATGTTCTAGCTGATGCTAGATTCTAGCTGATGTTCTAGCTGATGCTACATTCTAGCTGATGTTCTAGCTGGTGCTACATTCTAGCTGATGTTCTAGCTGGTGCTACATTCTAGCTGATGTTCTAGCTGATGCTCCAGCTGGTGCTACATTCTAGCTGATGTTCTAGCTGGTGCTACATTCTAGTTGATGTTCTAGCTGGTGCTACATTCTAGCTGATGTTCTAGCTGATGCTCTAGCTGATGCTACATTCTAGCTGATGTTCTAGCTGGTGCTACATTCTAGCTGATGTTCTAGCTGGTGCTACATTCTAGCTGATGTTCTAGCTGATGCTCTAGCTGGTGCTACATTCTAGCTGATGTTCTAGCTGGTGCTACATTCTAGCTGATGTTCTAGCTGGTGCTACATTCTAGCTGATGTTCTCGCTGATGCTCTAGCTGATGCTACATTCTAGCTGATGTTCTAGCTGGTGCTACATTCTAGCTGATGTTCTAGCTGGTGCTACATTCTAGCTGATGTTCTAGCTGGTGCTACATTCTAGCTGATGTTCTAGCTGATGCTCTAGCTGGTGCTACATTCTAGCTGATGTTCTAGCTGATGCTAGATTCTAGCTGATGCTCTATACTGGTGCTACATTCTAGCTGATGCTAGATTCTAGCTGATGTTCTAGCTGATGCTAGATTCTAGCTGATGTTCTAGCTGATGCTACATTCTAGCTGATGTTCTAGCTGATGCTAGATTCTAGCTGATGTTCTAGCTGATGCTAGATTCTAGCTGATGTTCTAGCTGATGCTAGATTCTAGCTGATGTTCTCACTGATGCTAGATTCTAGCTGATGTTCTCGCTGATGCTAGATTCTAGCTGATGTTCTCGCTGATGCTAGATTCTAGCTGATGTTCTCGCTGATGCTACATACTAGCTGATGTTCTAGCTGATGCTACATTCTAGCTGATGTTCTAGCTGATGCTACATTCTAGCTGATGTTCTAGCTGATGCTACATTCTAGCTGATGTTCTAGCTGATGCTAGATTCTAGCTGATGTTCTAGCTGATGCTAGATTCTAGCTGATGCTCTAGCTGGTGCTACATTCTAGCTGATGTTCTAGCTGATGCTAGATTCTAGCTGATGTTCTAGCTGATGCTAGATTCTAGCTGATGTTCTAGCTGATGCTAGATTCTAGGTGATGTTCTAGCTGATGCTAGATTCTAGCTGATGTTCTAGCTGATGCTAGATTCCAGCTGATGTTCTCGCTGATGCTAGATTCTAGCTGATGTTCTAGCTGATGCTAGATTCTAGCTGATGTTCTAGCTGATGCTAGATTCTAGCTGATGTTCTAGCTGATGCTAGATTCTAGCTGATGTTCTAGCTGATGCTAGATTCTAGCTGATGTTCTCGCTGATGCTACATACTAGCTGATGTTCTAGCTGATGCTACATTCTAGCTGATGTTCTAGCTGATGCTACATTCTAGCTGATGTTCTAGCTGATGCTAGATTCTAGCTGATGTTCTAGCTGATGCTAGATTCTAGCTGATGTTCTAGCTGATGCTACATTCTAGCTGATGTTCTAGCTGATGCTACATTCTAGCTGATGTTCTAGCTGATGCTACATACTAGCTGATGTTCTAGCTGATGCTACATTCTAGCTGATGTTCTAGCTGATGCTACATTCTAGCTGATGTTCTAGCTGATGCTACATTCTAGCTGATGTTCTCGCTGATGCTACATTCTAGCTGATGTTCTAGCTGATGCGAGATTCTAGCTGATGTTCTCGCTGATGCTACATTCTAGCTGATGTTCTAGCTGATGCGAGATTCTAGCTGATGTTCTAGCTGATGCTAGATTCTAGCTGATGTTCTCGCTGATGCTACATTCTAGCTGATGTTCTAGCTGATGCGAGATTCTAGCTGATGTTCTAGCTGATGCTAGATTCTAGCTGATGTTCTCGCTGATGCTACATTCTAGCTGATGTTCTAGCTGATGCGAGATTCTAGCTGATGTTCTAGCTGATGCTAGATTCTAGCTGATGTTCTAGCTGATGCTAGATTCTAGCTGATGTTCTAGCTGATGCTAGATTCTAGCTGATGTTCTAGCTGATGCTACATTCTAGCTGATGTTCTAGCTGATGCTAGATTCTAGCTGATGCTCTAGCTGGTGCTACATTCTCGCTGATGTTCTAGCTGATGCTAGATTCTAGCTGATGTTCTAGCTGATGCTAGATTCTAGCTGATGTTCTAGCTGGTGCTACATTCTAGCTGATGTTCTAGCTGATGCTAGATTCTAGCTGATGTTCTAGCTGATGCTAGATTCTAGCTGATGTTCTAGCTGATGCTACATTCAAGCTGATGTTCTAGCTGGTGCTACATTCTAGCTGATGTTCTAGCTGGTGCTACATTCTAGCTGATGTTCTAGCTGATGCTCTAGCTGGTGCTACATTCTAGCTGATGTTCTAGCTGGTGCTACATTCTAGCTGATGTTCTAGCTGGTGCTACATTCTAGCTGATGTTCTAGCTGATGCTCTAGCTGATGCTACATTCTAGCTGATGTTCTAGCTGGTGCTACATTCTAGCTGATGTTCTAGCTGGTGCTACATTCTAGCTGATGTTCTAGCTGATGCTCTAGCTGGTGCTACATTCTAGCTGATGTTCTAGCTGGTGCTACATTCTAGCTGATGTTCTAGCTGATGCTAGATTCTAGCTGATGCTCTAGCTGGTGCTACATTCTAGCTGATGTTCTAGCTGATGATCTAGCTGGTGCTACATTCTAGCTGATGTTCTAGCTGATGCTAGATTCTAGTTGATGTTCTCGCTGATGCTACATTCTAGCTGATGTTCTAGCTGATGCTAGATTCTAGCTGATGCTCTAGCTGGTGCTACATTCTAGCTGATGTTCTAGCTGATGCTAGATTCTAGCTGATGTTCTAGCTGATGCTACATTCTAGCTGATGTTCTAGCTGGTGCTACATTCTAGCTGATGTTCTAGCTGGTGCTACATTCTAGCTGATGTTCTAGCTGATGCTCTAGCTGGTGCTACATTCTAGCTGATGTTCTAGCTGGTGCTACATTCTAGCTGATGTTCTAGCTGGTGCTACATTCTAGCTGATGTTCTAGCTGATGCTCTAGCTGATGCTACATTCTAGCTGATGTTCTAGCTGGTGCTACATTCTAGCTGATGTTCTAGCTGGTGCTACATTCTAGCTGATGTTCTAGCTGATGCTCTAGCTGGTGCTACATTCTAGCTGATGTTCTAGCTGGTGCTACATTCTAGCTGATGTTCTAGCTGGTGCTACATTCTAGCTGATGTTCTAGCTGATGCTCTAGCTGATGCTACATTCTAGCTGATGTTCTAGCTGGTGCTACATTCTAGCTGATGTTCTAGCTGGTGCTACATTCTAGCTGATGTTCTAGCTGATGCTCTAGCTGGTGCTACATTCTAGCTGATGTTCTAGCTGATGCTAGATTCTAGCTGATGCTCTAGCTGGTGCTACATTCTAGCTGATGTTCTAGCTGATGCTAGATTCTAGCTGATGTTCTAGCTGATGCTAGATTCTAGCTGATGTTCTAGCTGATGCTACATTCTAGCTGATGTTCTAGCTGATGCTAGATTCTAGCTGATGTTCTAGCTGATGCTAGATTCTAGCTGATGTTCTAGCTTATGCTAGATTCTAGCTGATGTTCTCACTGATGCTAGATTCTAGCTGATGTTCTCGCTGATGCTAGATTCTAGCTGATGTTCTAGCTGATGCTAGATTCTAGCTGATGTTCTCGCTGATGCTACATACTAGCTGATGTTCTAGCTGATGCTACATTCTAGCTGATGTTCTAGCTGATGCTACATTCTAGCTGATGTTCTAGCTGATGCTACATTCTAGCTGATGTTCTAGCTGATGCTAGATTCTAGCTGATGTTCTAGCTGATGCTAGATTCTAGCTGATGCTCTAGCTGGTGCTACATTCTAGCTGATGTTCTAGCTGATGCTAGATTCTAGCTGATGTTCTAGCTGATGCTAGATTCTAGCTGATGTTCTAGCTGATGCTAGATTCTAGGTGATGTTCTAGCTGATGCTAGATTCTAGCTGATGTTCTAGCTGATGCTAGATTCCAGCTGATGTTCTCGCTGATGCTAGATTCTAGCTGATGCTAGATTCTAGCTGATGCTCTAGCTGATGCTAGATTCTAGCTGATGTTATAGCTGATGCTAGATTCTAGCTGATGTTCTCGCTGATGCTACATACTAGCTGATGTTCTAGCTGATGCTACATTCTAGCTGATGTTCTAGCTGATGCTACATTCTAGCTGATGTTCTAGCTGATGCTAGATTCTAGCTGATGTTCTAGCTGATGCTAGATTCCAGCTGATGTTCTAGCTGATGCTACATTCTAGCTGATGTTCTAGCTGATGCTACATTCTAGCTGATGTTCTAGCTGATGCTACATACTAGCTGATGTTCTAGCTGATGCTACATTCTAGCTGATGTTCTAGCTGATGCTACATTCTAGCTGATGTTCTAGCTGATGCTAGATTCTAGCTGATGTTCTAGCTGATGCTAGATTCTAGCTGATGCTCTAGCTGGTGCTACATTCTAGCTGATGTTCTAGCTGATGCTAGATTCTAGCTGATGTTCTAGCTGATGCTAGATTCTAGCTGATGTTCTAGCTGATGCTAGATTCTAGCTGATGTTCTCACTGATGCTAGATTCTAGCTGATGTTCTAGCTGATGCTAGATTCTAGCTGATGTTCTAGCTGATGCTAGATTCTAGCTGATGTTCTCGCTGATGCTACATACTAGCTGATGTTCTAGCTGATGCTACATTCTAGCTGATGTTCTAGCTGATGCTACATTCTAGCTGATGTTCTAGCTGATGCTACATTCTAGCTGATGTTCTAGCTGATGCTACATTCTAGCTGATGTTCTAGCTGATGCTAGATTCTAGCTGATGTTCTAGCTGATGCTAGATTCTAGCTGATGCTCTAGCTGGTGCTACATTCTAGCTGATGTTCTAGCTGATGCTAGATTCTAGCTGATGTTCTAGCTGATGCTAGATTCTAGCTGATGTTCTAGCTGATGCTAGATTCTAGGTGATGTTCTAGCTGATGCTAGATTCTAGCTGATGTTCTAGCTGATGCTAGATTCCAGCTGATGTTCTCGCTGATGCTAGATTCTAGCTGATGTTCTAGCTGATGCTAGATTCTAGCTGATGTTCTAGCTGATGCTAGATTCTAGCTGATGTTCTAGCTGATGCTAGATTCCAGCTGATGTTCTCGCTGATGCTAGATTCTAGCTGATGTTCTCGCTGATGCTAGATTCTAGCTGATGTTCTAGCTGATGCTAGATTCTAGCTGATGTTCTAGCTGATGCTAGATTCCAGCTGATGTTCTCGCTGATGCTAGATTCTAGCTGATGTTCTCGCTGATGCTAGATTCTAGCTGATGTTCTAGCTGATGCTAGATTCTAGCTGATGTTCTAGCTGATGCTAGATTCTAGCTGATGTTCTCGCTGATGCTAGATTCTAGCTGATGTTCTCGCTGATGCTAGATTCTAGCTGATGTTCTCGCTGATGCTACATTCTAGCTGATGTTCTAGCTGATGCTAGATTCTAGCTGATGTTCTCGCTGATGCTAGATTCTAGTTGATGTTCTCGCTGATGCTACATTCTAGCTGATGTTCTAGCTGATGCTAGATTCTAGCTGATGTTCTCGCTGATGCTACATTCTAGCTGATGTTCTAGCTGATGCTACATTCTAGCTGATGTTCTAGCTGATGCTAGATTCTAGCTGATGTTCTCGCTGATGCTACATTCTAGCTGATGTTCTAGCTGATGCTACATTCTAGCTGATGTTCTAGCTGATGCTAGATTCTAGCTGATGTTGTTTTTTTTTTTTGTTTTTTTTTTTGTATACAAGATCGAGGCTCGTGAAAGAGCGAACATTAATCACACAGAAAGACAAACAGACACATAAAACAAATAACATCGGGAGCGGTAGACAAGATGGGGAGAGAGGGGGAAGGACACAAACACAACATTTGAGAGCAGGGACCGAGAGACATGGAGACATCGAGAGATCTGTGGGAGGGAGAGGGCTTTGGGGGGGGAGGCATGTGAAGGGGGGGAGGCATGTGAAGGGGTGGAAGCATGTGAAGGGGGGGAGGCATGTGAAGGGGGGGGGGGGTGGGAGAGGTATAAACATATGGACACTGCCAGGATTTCCAGGAAATAAGTTGGAATTTCAAACAAGGTGGATCTGGGGTGAATTAGTGGGGGTAGAAAAGATCAAGGTTATGGATGGGGGAAGATAAGAGATGGTGGTGAACAGCTGTTTTAAAGACCTGGAGGGAGGAGAGGGATTGAAGGGAGTGTGGGAGTTTGTTCCACAGGCGGGAGAAAAGAGGAATGAAAGAGTGAAGGTGAGCAGAGAGCCGAGATTTCGGCAGTTTAACCATCAGAGGGTTGCTGGCAGATCTTGTGCGACCTGTAGGAATATTTGGGGGACAGAGCACAGAGAGAGCTGGGGGAGCAAGGCCGGAGAGGAGTCGGTAGAAGACAGAAAGACCACCTACCTGCCTGCGGTGAGTGAGTGAAAGGCCCTCAGAGATAGCTTCATCGCGGGAGATTCCAATGATTTTGAAAGCTTTGGATTCAACAGCGTGAAGCCGAGCCAGGTGTGAGGCAGGAGCACCAGCCCATAGGGGAGAACAGTATTCCATTGAGCTGCGGATGAAAGCCTTGTAAGTGGTGAGGAGCTCAGGTGTGCCGAGGAAGGACTTCGCACGACTGAGGATGCCCAGTCGGCGACTGGCTTTGGAGGCCAGCTTGGAAATGTGGTTTTCCCAAGAAAGATCATGGCAGATAGTGAGACCCAAAAGCTTGAGTGACAGAACTTCTTGGAGAGGATTGTTGAGAAAGTAGATGGGAGGGTTGTCCAGTCGATCTTTTCGGAGAGACATAGTAAGAGAGTGAGATTTGGCAGGATTGAAAGACATGTTCCACTTGTTTGACCAGTCTGTGATTTTGTCCAGGTCTTCAGAGAGTGAGGAGGCTGCAGACTGCCGATCTGAGGGAAGAGGAATGGAGCGGCAGAGAGTGGAGTCATCAGCAAAGAGATAGAGAGGATTTTCCAGAGAGTCAGAGAGATCATTGATAAAGACCAGAAAAAGCACAGGGCCCAGCACACTTCCTTGGGGAACTCCAGCCTGAACAGGAAGGGGAGATGAGAGAAATCCATTCAGGGCCACACGTTGACTACGACCAGAGAGGAAGTCCGCAAGCCATGCATGGAGATTTCCATGGATACCATAGGAGGAGAGTTTGGTGAGCAGAGCTGGGTGCCAGACCGTATCAAAGGCCCTTGATATGTCAAGGGAGACAGCTCTGATTTCCTGTTTGGCATTGAGGACCTCCATCCATTGTTGAGACAGCAGAAGCAGCATGTCCAGAGTAGAGTGACCTGGTCTGAAACCAAATTGATGATCAGAGATCAAGCCATTGGAGAAGAGGAAAGATTTCATATCCGAAGCAATGATGGATTCCATGACTTTGCTGATAATTGGGAGCAGGCTGATTGGTCTGTAGTTGCAAGGATCTGTTTTTGCACCTTTTTTGTGTAAAGCGGTAATGTTAGCTGATTTCCAGGATGCTGGCAGATGACCTTGAGCAAAAGATAGGGTGAAAAGAACAGAGAGAGGGTGAGATAGAGTGGCAGAGCAGGATTTTAAGACCCGTGGGCTGATGCCGTCTGGTCCAGTTGCAGAATCAGAGTCGAGGTTTGACAAAAACTCCTCCACCTTGTCAGGAGAGAAGGACACAGAGTCCAGGAGCAGTTGGGTTCGACTGGGAAAGGTGGGAACAGAGAGAGATGGGTTTGGGACTAAGGATTTCGAGGCGAACACAGAGTTGAGGCATTCGGCTTTGTCACGTGCGATGTCAACTGTGTGGCCATTTGAGGTAAGGGAGGGGATGGAGGGGGAACAAACACCAGAAACGGATTTGACCAGATGCCACCAGGATTTGGAGGAAGGAGACAGGTTTGAGAGTTCATTCTTGAGTGAGGAGAGATAGTGCTTCCTGGCACTCCTGAGGGTAGACACACACTTGTTCCGAGCTTGGTGGAAGGAACTGAGATTTCCTTCAGTTGGATTAGCCTTCCAAGAGGCAAAGGCAAGTTGTTTCAGGGCAACTGCCTCACCACAAGATTCAGTGTACCATGGACGGGAGGAAGGGTAAGACAATTGAAGGCGAGATGGGATAAATCTGTGCATGAGAGAGATCAGTTTGCTTTGGAAGAATTCCCAGGAAGAATTGATGTCAGAGGCAGTGGAGATGGGAGACCAATCCAGACGATTGATGGCTGCTTGAAGACCGTCCCAGTCGGCCTGAGTGAAATGCCAGACTCGTCGACGCTGAGGAGGCTCTCTGAGAATGGCCAGAGAGATGTCCACTTTGACAAGCACATGATCAGAAGAACCGATTGGAGCAGAAGAAGAGCAGCAGACATTAGCAGGGAAGTTTGTCATAACCAAGTCTAGAAGAGAAGATACTCCATTGGCTGAGATCCGGGTCGGGAAATTGACAGATTGTGTCTATCCCAGTGAGTCACAGAAGTCCTTTGCTGAGGTGCCATGACTAGTGAGAGAGGAACCCACACCCAACCAGGTGGCATGATGACAGTTGAAGTCACCACATATGAGGAAGAGAGAGTTGGGATGAGTGGATAGAAGTTGGTCCATGTTGTCAGACATTGAAATGTAGATGGAGTCATCACTGTTTGGGGGACGGTACAGAACACATATGAACAAAAGGTGGGAGCGGAGAGGAAGCCGTAACCAGAGGTACTCCTGCGGGTGAGGAGGAAAGAGAGCAGTGCAAGGAGAGTGAGGAAGAGAGTTTTTGACAAAGATAGCCACCCCACCACCAGGCCGAGGCTCAGGTCTATCATACCGGAGGAGGGAGTAACCAGGAAGAGATATTAAGGAATCAGAGACATCTTGAAGGAGGAAAGTCTCTGTTAAGCAGATCAAGTCTGGATTGTCAGAAGCAACCTGTATGGAGAGATCAGTCAGGTTTGAGCGAAGGCCCCGGATGTTTGAGGTCCATACCGTTAATGAAGAGAGAGGGGGAGCATCGGGTACAGGACAGGGGAGGGGAGGAGTAGGGTAAGATGAAGGATGAGAGGGGGAGGTAGGGAGAGCAGTTGATAGTGTTTCAGATGTTGCAGAAGAGTTCCAAGAAAGGGAAGGATGAGGAGGATGAAAGGTTTGCTGGTGAAGGGATGCGGCACAGTGAGGGGTTGTTTGAGGGGGGGCAGAGGAAAGTAGAAGGTTTGGGGGGGTGGAGGTATGAGATAGAAGGGAGACGAAGTGGGGAGGAGGCAGCTTGGAGGAGGAGGGGGGAGGAGAGAGAATTGGAGAGGAATGGTATGGGGGGAGAATTGAATGGGAGGGATTGGGGGGGAGTTTTGAAGGGGAGGGGCGAGGGGGGAGTTTAGGAGGGGAGGGGCAAGGGGGGAGTTTTGGAGGGAAGGGGAAAGGGGGGAGATCAGGAGTGGAGGGGCAAGGGGGGGGATTAGGAGGGGAGGGGCAAAGGGGAAGTTTAGGAGGGGAAGGGCAAGGGGGGAGTTCAGGAGTGGAGGGGCAAGGGGGGAGTTTAAGAGTGGAGGGGCAAGGGGGAAGTTTCGGAGTGTAGGTGCAAGGGGGGGGGATTTGGATGGGAGGGGCAAGAGGGGAGTTTAGAAAGTGGATGATTAATGAAAGACGAACATTGATAACAAATTGGGTTTGTTGTGATTTTCAAGTTAGCAATCCGGTTCAGGATGATGGAGGAGGGATGGAATGAATGTGAATTTAGACCATGTAGTGAGGGAGACGTATAAGATATTGAATTTCTTTTTTTTGAAGTGGAATGAGTTGGAGAGGAAATTGAGAAAAGCCTTTTAAATAGGAAGAAAAACAGCGTGTTGTAATATACCACTGAATAAAAAACAGAAGGGGAAAAGTTAAACATATTTAAAAATATTTAAACAGAACTATGAACAATCTTATATGCACAAAAATACCAACGGGGGGAGAGCCGAGAGGGACCACCACGAGTCACATGAACAGGGCAAACGGTGGATGGCAAGGAGATAATGGGGGTGGGGCGAACAGCACACCTGGACAGAAAATACAGGATGAGACAACAGTACACGTGGAGAAAATAAAATAAATGTTTTTGGTTTTTTTTTTTTTTTTTTGGGGGGGGGGGGGGGGTGGGGAATTAGAACGTTAGACAGTATTATGTTCGGGGTAGAAGGGAAAAAACCAAGAGCCAAGCAAAACACACTTAAGTTAACAAAACACCGACGGGGGTACAACTACAGCTGATGCTGAAGCTGATGTTCTCGTTGATGCTACATTCTAGCTGATGTTCTTGCTGATGCTACATTCTAGCTGATGTTCTAGCTGATGCTACATTCTAGCTGATGTTCTAGCTGATGCTAGATTCTAGCTGATGTTCTAGTTGATGTTCTAGCTGATGTTCTAGCTGATGCTAGATTCTAGCTGATGTTCTCGCTGATGCTACATTCTAGCTGATGTTCTAGCTGATGCTACATTCTAGCTGATGTTCTAGCTGATGCTACATTCTAGCTGATGTTCTAGCTGATGCTAGATTCTAGCTGATGTTCTAGCTGATGCTAGATTCTAGCTGATGTTCTAGCTGATGCTAGATTCTAGCTGATGTTCTAGCTGATGCTAGATTCTAGCTGATGTTCTCGCTGATGCTACATTCTAGCTGATGTTCTAGCTGATGCTAGATTCTAGCTGATGCTCTAGCTGATGCTAGATTCTAGCTGATGTTCTAGCTGATGCTAGATTCTAGCTGATGTTCTAGCTGATGCTAGATTCTAGCTGATGTTCTAGCTGATGCTAGATTCTAGCTGATGTTCTAGCTGATGCTACATTCTAGCTGATGTTCTCGCTGATGCTAGATTCTAGCTGATGTTCTAGCTGATGCTAGATTCTAGCTGATGTTCTAGCTGATGCTAGATTCTACCTGATGTTCTCGCTGATGCTAGATTCTAGCTGATGTTCTAGCTGATGCTAGATTCTAGCTGATGTTCTAGCTGATGCTAGATTCTAGCTGATGTTCTAGCTGATGCTAGATTCTAGCTGATGTTCTAGCTGATGCTAGATTCTAGCTGATGTTCTAGCTGATGTTAGATTCTAGCTGATGTTCTAGCTGATGCTAGATTCTAGCTGATGTTCTAGCTGGTAAATTTCTGAATAGTAGCGAGTGGTTGACAAAGCTGCTTCATTTACAACATGCATGTATGCCTGTAACTAAATCGAGGTAAAGTGTGACTTAATAATATATTGTCAAGTAACAATGAGCAATTGAATGATATTTCACTTTCCAATGAAAGCACCTTCCATGACTGACAATGTCCATCAACGCGATCATTTCGTGCAGTTATCGCGATTGTCGGCACACCTGCATTCTGTTTGAAGTGTCATATCTGATAGATTTTTATTGACAAAAATACACATTTGGTATCAAATGAAAGGTATTTGTATGAAGAATGTCCAGACATTTGTTATTAATGTCAATCAAGTCTAGTGCGGCTGGATTTGAAATATTAGTTTGAATATCTTAGTCTGTGTTACGTTGCCACAGCGAAACATGGGGTATAGCTGTTCGACTTGATTTTTGAGGCCAATGGTAACACTAAATCTAAAATATATGCCATTTATAATGACCAGCAGATAATTACCTTTCAGATGATATATAACTTGTATAACTCAGACCACTTTCAGCCATCTCAGGGAACATAACGACACGGAAAAGATATATTTTAAGGGTACCATCAAATATGTGTGAAAAATGAATAGTAAGAACCAGTTTATTTACTGTTACCAGTTGATTTCATGTTGAGGGGACCCGAGTGCTTCAAAAATATATGGGGTGGTGGAGTTGTGGGGGGGGGGGGGGGGTGCACGAGGACCATATCTGGCCCGTGGCCTATATGGATGATCACAAATTGTATGCAAATTTAGAAAAAAAACATTTGGTTTCTGACAAATATTGTAAAAATCACATTTGCATGTAACGTGGACGAGAAAAAAAGTGAACATCATGACTAACAATAAAGTCCAAGTGGTAAGAAGTGATGTCCTGATGATTTTGCCACCTGAAGAGATTATCGAACCAAACTGAGCCTCTGAAGCTGATTTAACAAAGAATATCGAACCAAAGCATATACATAACTAGTACAAGTACCCGGTGTTGCCCGGTGATGTTACAATCCTGTTGACATTTTGAAGAAATCAATTTGTTTGTTTTTTTGTATTTTGTGTCGGTGCCTAAAACACTCTCCTACCCACACCCAATAAGGAAAATTTATATTTAATGTGATATAACACACACACACACACACACACACACACACACACACACACACACACACACACACACACTAATCGGGGATAATGAAATATTACCTTTCATAAAACAACAAAAGCTCAGGCACTACTTATAGAGCGATTTTTTAAAATCGCCCAAAAAACTTTTTTTTTCAAGATCAAAAATGTTTTGTTCGACTAAAACATTCCGCGACATTCACTGATGAACCTCTGAAAGTTTGATGAAGATCCGTTCAGCCATCTCTGAGAAAATGGCGACACAGACAGAAAAACGACTTTCTTATAGTATCGATAATAAAGAAGAAGCACAAACCTAAATACCGATTGAATGGTGAAAATCAAACAGGTATAATATGATTTATTTGCTCTGCATTTAACACCAATTTTAGCGAATAAATAGGTAAATACAAAATAACGATGTTCATAAACGTTACACCTCTTAAAATATCACAAGTAGTGATCGGGTTCTGAACAATAAAGGATGGATGAGGTGGAGACGTCATCAAGCATCAACATTTCAATACAATCATTCACATACAAGGCAAATAATCTATACTATAAGAGAGCCATTGGTCTGTCTGTCTGTGTCTGTGTGTGTGTCTGTCTGTGTGTCGCCATTGTTCTCAAAGATGGCTGAACTTTCAGAGGTTCATCAGTGAGTGTCGGGAAGTAGTTCAGGCAAATTTTTTTTTTTTTTTTTTGAAAAACCGTTTGAATTTATTTGGATTTTAAAAGAATTAATCTTTTATGCCTAAACCTTTGAAGTTATATGAAAGGTAATATTAAATTATCCCAGATTAGTGTGTGTGTGTGTGTGTGTGTGTGTGTGTAATATTTTAATATTAAATAGAAATTTTCCTCAGTGGGTGTAGGGAAGTGTTTTTGGCTCCTACAAAAATAGAAAAAAAAAATGATTTTTTTCGAAATGCCAACAGGATTAGGACATCACCGGGAAATGCCGCGCACTCCTGTTAGTAAACAATAAAAAGTCTTTGTTAGGAAGCGCAAAAAACAAAGAACAAAAAAAAACAAATTGATTTTTTTTCAAAATGCCAACAGGATTAGGATATCACTGGGCAATGCCGCGTACTCCTGTTAGTAAACAATAAAAAGTCTTTGTTAGGAAGAGCAACAAACAAAGAACAAAGAACAAAAAAACCAAATTGATTTTTTTCAAAATGCCAACAGGATTAGGACATCACCGGGCAATGCGGAGTACTCCTGTTAGTAAACAATAAAAAGTCTTTGTTAGGAAGGGCAAAAAAACAAAAAACAAAGAACAAAAAAAACAAATTGATTTTTTTTCAAAATGCCAACAGGATTAGGACATCACCGGGCAATGCCGCGTACTCCTGTTAGTAAACAATAAAAAGTCTTTGTTAGGAAGAGCAAAAAACAAAGAACAAAGAACAAAAAAAACAAATTGATTTTTTTCAAAATGCCAACAGGATTAGGACATCACCGGGCAATGCCGCGTACTCCTGTTAGTAAACAATAAAAAGTCTTTGTTAGGAAGGGCAAAAAAACAAAAAACAAAGAACAAAAAAAACAAATTGATTTTTTTTCAAAATGCCAACAGGATTAGGACATCACCGGGCAATGCCGCGTACTCCTGTTAGTAAACAATAAAAAGTCTTTGTTAGGAAGAGCAAAAAACAAAGAACAAAGAACAAAAAAAACAAATTGATTTTTTTCAAAATGCCAACAGGATTAGGACATCACCGGGCAATGCCACGTACTCCTGTTAGTAAACAATAAAAAGTCTGTTAGGAAGAGCAAAAAACAAAAAACAAAGAACAAAAAAAACAAATTGATTTTTTTGAAAAATGCCAACAGGATTAGGACATCACCGGGCAATGCCGCGTAATCCTCTCAGTAAACAATAAAAAGTCTTTGTTAGGAAGAGCAAAAAACAAAGAACAAAGAACAAAAAAACCAAATTGATTTTTTTGAAAAATGCCAACAGGATTAGGACATCACCGGGCAATGCCGCGTACTCCTATTAGTAAACAATAAAAAGTCTTTGTTAGGAAGAGCAAAAAACAAAAAACAAAGAACAAAAAAAACAAATTGATTTTTTGGAAAAATGCCAACAGGATTAGGACATCACCGGGCAATGCCGCGTACTCCTATTAGTAAACAATAAAAAGTCTTTGTTAGGAAGAGCAAAAAACAAAGAACAATGAACAAAAAAACCAAATTGTTTTTTTTCAAAATGCCAACAGGATTAGGACATCACCGGGCAATGCGGCGTACTCCTGTTAGTAAACAATAAAAAGTCTTTGTTAGGAAGGGCAAAAAAACAAAAAACAAAGAACAAAAAAAACAAATTGATTTTTTTTCAAAATGCCAACAGGATTAGGACATCACCGGGCAATGCCACGTACTCCTGTTAGTAAACAATAAAAAGTCTTTGTTAGGAAGAGCAAAAAAACAAAAAACAAAGAACAAAAAAAACAAATTGATTTTTTTGAAAAATGCCAACAGGATTAGGACATCACCGGGCAATGCCGCGTACTCCTCTCAGTAAACAATAAAAAGTCTTTGTTAGGAAGAATACCTCCCCCCCCCCCAAAAAAAAAATCACACAATTCAAAAACAATGAGTTGGTATTTAACCATCCAAATATTGAGAGGTACATTGAGCTAAAGCTTTGTTTATACAAGACAGAGCCAGTGACAAAGACAAGAACATCAACAAATATATATTGTATATTCTTATCAACACTAGACACTAATTACATTATTTCAATAAAAAAGTCCACTGAATAAATTGTGCATTATGAGATAAACTGTCGTCAAACAAAACGACCCAGTGAGGAAGTTCACAAAGAGCTTTATCTGTGGAATGTCTGATTCCTCTACCCTCTCAGATTAGGTGTCGACATAATGTAATCGATGAAGAAACCACTTTACCAATCACAACGGAATTGCAGAACCAACAGACAAAGTACAAGTTGCGGAATCCTGATCGCTGTATGTCAGGGTGGGCGGAAGATGCACAAGCGTGCGCCGGGCTCACAAGAGAACGAACTACCTGGTTGCAGAAAATCAGGAACAATGGCAAATAGGTGGGATAGGCATGAGCGGGATTTGAGAGGTCAATATGGATGCTAAGAGTGCGTTTCCCGAGCATCGGTAAAAATCCATCAAATGCATTCCGTGGAGCTTTAAAACAGATGAACAATTTCCTCGGTGCCTGAAAGTGCAATGAGATGAAACCTAATGCATTTACGCAGACAAAAAAGAGGAAATGACCACGAAGAAGAGGCATCAAGGACATGGTGGACAAAAGGATGTAGGCCTATTTTGAATCAAAGAAATAACGGTGGAATATATTTTGAGAGTAAAAAAGTCATTCTTTCAATTGAAGGAGTTCAAAAGCAGTAGATTTGCTTCAAAAATGAAGTCTTTCGGGTGAGTTTTGAAAAAATAGCAGCAAATAAGAGGTTGGCTGGTTCAATATAGGAGTGATTCATGATGTGGATTTATGACTGGAGATGAGATCATGATCCAGGATCTATACAGATCATCGGTTTTGCGAAAGCAGTTTCTATGGCTGGGGTTACAATCCTAAAGCTTATTTGCTGCTATTTTTTCAAAACTCATCCGAAAGACTTCATTACCTTCGCAAAAGCGGAAGGTTATGTTTTGATCGCTGTGTATTTATTTGTATGTCTGTGTGTGTGTGTGTATGTTATTCGCATAACTCAAAAAGTATTCAACCGAATTGCATGAAATTTGGTGGGATGATTGGTTATTATACGGGACACATTTGATTAGATTTTGGGAGCAATCGGGTCAAAGGTCAAGGTCAAGGTCACGAAAAGGTCAAAATCGTATTTTTGTTGTTCTGTTCCCTACACTCCCATGCCAAGTACAGAACAGTAGCTGCGGCGAAGGTATGCGCTCTACCGAGTGCCCGTTCTAGTTTTTGAAGCGAATCTACTGCTTTTGAACTCCTTCAATTGAATGAATTCCTTTGTTTCTCTCAAAATATATTCCACTGTTATTGCTTTGATTCAAAATAGGCCTACACCCTTTTATCCACACAAGTAGTACAACATTTGAGAGCAGGGACATCGGGAGATCTGTGGGAGGGAGAGGGCTTGGGGGGAGGAGGCACGGGTATGGGGTTGAGGTATAAAACACATGGACACTGCTCGGACTTTCAGAAAAGAATTTGGTATTTCAAAAAAAGTGGATCTGGGGGTGAATTCAGTGGTGCCACTTCGACACTGGAAATCAGGGCAGCAACTTCGAATTTTTTCAAGGTTTCAATAAGTCGCTCACTCTTCACAAAGGACATCGCGGGATCTTAAACTGGGATGCCAGTTTATAGCTAGGTCAAGAAACTGGGATGACAATATTGAAAGTCAGGCTAGACAGAGGTACGCACACGCACACTTACACAGAAGCCTGGTGTTGGCTTAGCGGTTAGGGTGCAGGCTTGGGATCCTAGGATCCCGGTCGATCGCTGAATTAACACCAAGGGGGTTGACTCAGCTTGTCATCCTTCCGAGGTCGGAAAATTGAGTCCCAGTTCACTGCTTCAAAAAACATGGCTTCAAAAAGGGGGCCGAGGTGCCCCAAAAAATGGGACGTGAGTGTGCGTACCTCTAGGGGTCTAGGCCATCCTGCCGGCCAATATTACGAGAAAACATGTAAAAAATAATCGCTCAATGTTTATCAACTTTTGCAGTGATATTGCATCCACTGAAAGCAAGTCGTTCAGAAAGTGATGTAAGTGGAAGTCAATGCATTCCGCGTAAAATGAAGATGGCGGCTCGCACATTGACGCGTGTTATGAAAAAAAACGTTAATGTCGTGAAGATCACGGAAAGAGCTGAAATTCACAGCTATGAGACTGTCTGCACAATTTTCAAATGCTTCCCTTCCATGAAGTTGTATGATCAATCATTGCAGCGAGTTCAAAAATGGCCGTTACGTTTGATCAAAAGGCAATTTGTGTGGCCTTTGCAAAAGTGCTCCTGTAATACTACCGGAGGAGCGGAGATGATTTATTCAAGATCGTGACATTTGTGATGGACGAGACCCGGATAAACTTCATTCCACATCAACCGGTCCTTTACCGAAGTTTATTCAACAAAATTTGAGTTGTGTCCTCCGACTTTCCATTAGAGTCAAGTCATTCATATTTACACGCTCAAAGATGACATCAGATGCTTTCCTTCACCCAGCAGCAAAGACTTGAAGTATGAGCATCTCCATTGGCAAAAACAAATATAAAGCTGGATAAATCGTGCCACCCTCTGCCCATGCCATTTTCCAGCCAGTAATATATTGTAAACTGCAGCACAAACTTATCAAAACACTGCATCAGAACAACGCGAAACATCACTGCGAAGCCAACACAATTCCGGTACAGTCTCTATCATCCAGCCCGTGTGGGATTGAACCACAGGCGTCTTTGATGATGATGATGCCAGATGCCACACAGCTGATAAAGTCAGATGATTATTTCAGGGCTTAATGAAAGAACCACATTTGGAGGCCATTTTTCCCCAGCAGAGCAGGAGTTGGCCTTTTTCGGGCAGCGTGGTCCCCTTTTTTGAGGCAATGTTTTGCAGCAGGATTCCCTTCCTGTCGCTCACCCTGTTAGTCGCCTTTTGCGACACACAGGGAATTACCAGTAAACTGGTACTCAACTTGCCGACCTCTAAAGGATGACAGGCTGAGTGAGCCCCCTGGCGTTAATTCAGCAATGGACCGGGATTCGAACCCAGGATCCTAGGATCCCAAGCCGGCACCCTGACCGCTAAGCCAACACCAGGATTCGAACCCAGGATCCTGTGATCCCAAGGCGGCACCCTGACCGCTAATCCAACACCAGGATTCGAACCCAGGATCCTAGGATCTCAAGCCGGCACCCTAACCGCTAAGCCAACACCAGGATTCGAACCCAGGATCCTGTATTCCCAAGCCGGCACCCTGACCACTAAGCCAACACCAGGATTCGAACCCAGGATCCTGTATTCCCAAGCCGGCACCCTAACCGCTAAGCGAACACCAGGATTCGAACCCAGGATCCTGTATTCCCAAGCCGGCACCCTAACCGCTAAGCCAACACCAGGATTCGAACCCAGGATCCTGTATTCCCAAGCCGGCACCCTAACCACTAAGCCAACACCAGGATTCGAACCCAGGATCCTGTATTCCCAAGCCGGCACCCTGACCACTAAGCCAACACCAGGATTCGAACCCAGGATCCTGTATT
>NC_136263.1:11213761-11273761 GCF_964187855.1 Myxine glutinosa | reverse complement strand
CGGAGGAGATATGGGGGCAGGGCGATGATAGGGGGACCTGCACCATGGAGGAGGTATGGGGCGGGGCGATGATAAGGGGATCTGTACCACGGAGGGGTATGGGGGCGGAGCGATGATAGGGGGACCTGCACCACGGAGGGGTATGGGGCGGGGCGATGATAGGGGGACCTGCACCACGGAGGGGTATGGGGCGGGGCGATGATAGGGGGACCTACACCACGGAGGGGTATGGGGGCGGAGCGATGATAGGGGGACCTGCACCACGGAGGGGTATGGGGCGGGGCGATGATAGGGGGACCTACACCACGGAGGGGTATGGGGGCGGGGCGATGATAGGGGGCCCTGCACCACGGAGGGGTATGGGGGCGGGGCGATGATAGGGGGACCTGCACCACGGAGGGGTATGGGGGCGGGGCGATGATAGGGGGCCCTGCACCACGGAGGGGTATGGGGCGGGGCGATGATAAGGGGATCTGTACCACGGAGGGGTATGGGGGCGGGGCGATGATAAGGGGATCTGCACCACGGAGGGGTATGGGGGCGGGGCGATGATAAGGGGATCTGCACCACGGAGGGGTATGGGGGCGGGGCGATGATAAGGGGATCTGTACCACGGAGGAGGCACGGGGGCGGGGCGATGATAAGAGGATCTGCACCACGGAGGGGTATGGGGGCGGGGCGATGATAAGGGGATCTGCACCACGGAGGGGTATGGGGGCGGGGCGATGATAAGGCGATCTGCACCACGGAGGGGTATGGGGGCGGGGCGATGATAAGGGGATCTGCACCACGGAGGGGTATGGAGGCGGGGCGATGATAGGGGGACCTGCACCACGGAGGGGTATGGGGGCGGGGCGATGATAGGGGGACCTGCACCACGGAGGGGTATGGAGGCGGGGCGATGATAGGGGGATCTGTACCACGGAGGGGGTATGGGGGCGGGGCGATGATAGGGGGACCTGCACCACGGAGGGGTATGGGGGCGGGGCGATGATAAGGGGATCTGCACCACGGAGGGGTATGGAGGCGGGGCGATGATAGGGGGATCTGTACCACGGAGGGGTATGGGGGCGGGGCGATGATAAGGGGATCTGCACCACGGAGGGGTATGGAGGCGGGGCGATGATAGGGGGATCTGTACCACGGAGGGGTATGGGGGCGGGGCGATGATAGGGGGATCTGTACCACGGAGGAGGTACGGGGGTGGGGCGATGATAGGGGGATCTGTACCACGGAGGAGGTACAGGGGTGGGGCAATGACAGGGGGATCTGTACCACGGAGGAGGCACGGAGGCGGGCGATGATCGGGAATACACTATTTATTTATCATGTTTGGTTTTAAGCAATTTATATTTGTAAAGTGAAGTGTATTCAATGCTTTCAAGTTTAAAAATGAACAACAGAAGTAAGTCAGTCAAGGCAGGTTCTCCCCACTCCACCCTCTCAAATCAAGTCAATCCTCTCAAGTCAAGGCAGAATTGTCACTCTCCCTCCCCCCTCTCCCACCTCTCTCCCCTTAACCTACTACCTCATCTTCCCTGTGTGTGATCCTCTCCCACCTCTCTCCCCTTAACCTACCTCATCTTCCCTGTCTGCGATCCTCTCCCACCTCTCTCCCCTTAACCTACCTCATCTCCCCTGTGTGAAATCCTCTCCCCCCCCTCTCCCCTATGCTGCGTGCGTGTTGAGGAGGAGAGTGGAGAGAGATTGGGGAGAGAGAGTGGAGGGAGGAATGAGTGGGGGAAGAAGGGAGGGAGGGGCAGAGGGGTTGTGGATATTTTAGGTATTGAAGGCACATTTTACATTACAAACTGTATTTCACATAATTTTCACCTCATTGCTCCGCTTCCCACCTTTCCTCCTCTTCCCACACCCTCCTCTCTCTCTCCCCATTTCCACTGCTCTTCCCTCTCTCATGGCTCTCTCCCCCTATCCAGGAGTCGGAGGAGGGGGGCAGGGGGGAGGGTGGTTAGGGGAGAGCAAAGATGGGACAGAGTTGGGAGGGGAAGTTGAGACTTAGGGGTGGGGGAGGGGGTGGGGAGAACGGGTGGCGGAATTTTGGTTTGGGAGTTGTGGTCAATGGGCGTTAATGGTGGGGTGGGATCAGGGGGTGGTTTTGAGGCTTGAAGTGGGGAGGTGATTGAAGCCTTTGGGTTGGGGAGAAGTGAAAACTTGGGGTTTAAGAGTGAGGGTTTATGGCTTGGGGTTTGTGAGGAGAGGAGCTGGGTGGGGGGGGGGGGGGGGGGATGGGGGAGGGGGGGTTGAGGAGTTGAAGTCACATTTTACATTATGCGATGTTCCATGGGTACCTGATAGTTATTCAGTATCAAGGAATGCAGGCCTATCTTTCTTCCTTATCCACACCAATGGCGGATGTTGTTGGTGTTAGATAAGGTGTATGCTTGCCCACATCGAGGTCGGAATCTTAATATATTTACTCTTACCCCATGCCTGTGGTGACGACCCCTCCGGTGCACTGACTAAATGCCCAAACGATGATGTCATTTTAAGCTTTATCTCACTTCAAGGCCAAAACCAAGATGAGACAAGTCCATCGATGAACCTTTGTTTGCTGATGATGCTGCGATCGTTAGCCAATCTGCATCAAATCATCCAATGGGTGCGACGACTTCGGTGTGGTGGTAAACATTAAGAAGACATTTATAATGTCTCAACGTTACACCTCACAACCACAGATCGACATCAACAATCTACTGTACACAGTGGACACTTTTCGCTACTTGGGCTCAAATATGTCCCTCACCCCTGAAATTGACAGGTGGATTGAAGCGACAGCAATCACCTTCGTAAGACAGCCATCGCCTAACCCTAACCCTGATCATGTGTGGAAGAAGAAGCCCCGGGCATTTTCAATAACGATATCTGTGTCCCAAGCCCGTGTACGAGGTGCATTGCTCTGAGGCTGCGAATGATCGACGAAGGAGGCAAAATAAAGGAAATGTGTTTCAATCCGACCCACCTCTGCTGCCTCAATAAAATCCGAGGCATCACCTGCAATGATAAAGATACAAACACCTAAATCCTGCAACGTTCGAAAATGTACATTATCGACCCCGAGACTCCGATAGGCGGCCCACATCCTTCGGACGCAAGACTCCAGAATCTAAAAATGTTCCTTGTCTTTGGTTAGCTGTTGTCCATCTTTGGTTATGTCCATCTTTGTCCATCTTTGGTTATGTCCATTTTTGTCCATCTTTGGTTTTGTCCATCTTTGTCCATCTTTGGTTATGTCCATCTTTGTCCATCTTTGGTTATGTCCATCTTTGGTTATGTCCATCTTTGTCCATCTTTGGTTATGTCCATCTTTGTCCATCTTTGGTTATGTCCATCTTTGTCCATCTTTGGTTATATCCATCTTTGTCCATCTTTGGTTATGTCCATCGTTGCCCATCTATGGTTATGTCCATCTTTGTTATGTCCATCTTTGTCCATTTTTGGTTATGTCGATCTTTGGTTATGTCCATCGTTGTCCATCTTTGGTTATGTCCATCATTGTCCATCTTTGGTATATCTGTCTTTGTCCATCTTTGGTATGTCCATCTTTGTCCATCTTTGTCCATCTTTGGTTATGTCCGTCTTTGTCCATCTTTGGTTATGTCCATCTTTGTCCATCTTTGGTATGTCCATCTTTGTCCATCTTTGGTATGTCCATCTTTGTCCATCTTTAGTTATGTCCATCTTTGTCCATCTGTGGTTATATCCATCTCTGTCCATCTTTGGTTATGTCCATCTTTTTCCATCTTTGGTTATGTCCATCTATGTCCATCTTTGGTTATGTCCATCTTTGTCCATCTTTGGTTATGTCCATCTTTGTCCATCTTTGGTTATGTCCATCGTTGCCCATCTATGGTTATGTCCATCTTTGTCCATCTTTGTTATGTCCATCTTTGTCCATTTTTGGTTATGTCGACCTTTGGTTATGTCCATCATTGTCCATCTTTGGTTATGTCCATCATTATCTCTGTCCATCTTTGGTTATGTCCATCTTTGGTTATGTCCATCTCTGTCCATCTTTGGTATGTCCATCTTTGTCCATCTTTGGTTCTGTCCATCTTTGTCCATCTTTATGTCCATCTTTTTCCATCTTTGGTTATGCCCATCTTTGGTTATGTCCATCTTTGTCCATCTATGTCCATCTTTGGTTATGTCCATCTTTGTCCATCTTTGGTTATGTCCATCTTTGTCCATCTTTGGTTATGTCCGTCTTTGTCCATCTTTGGTTATGTCCATCTTTGTCCATTTTTGGTACGTCCATCTTTGTCCATCCTTGGTATGTCCATCTTTGTCCATCTTTGGTTATGTCCATCTTTGTCCATTTTTGGTATGTCCATCTTTGTCCATCCTTGGTATGTCCATCTTTGTCCATCTTTGGTTATGTCCATCTTTGGTTATGTCCATCTATGTCCATCTTTGGTTATGTCCATCTTTGTCCATTTTTGGTATGTCCATCTTTGTCCATCCTTGGTATGTCCATCTTTTTCCATCTTTGGTTATGCACATCTTTGGTTATGCACATCTTTGTCCATTTTTGGTATGTCCATCTTTGTCCATCCTTGGTATGTCCATCTTTTTCCATCTTTGGTTATGTCCATCTTTGGTTATGTCCATCTATGTCCATCTTTGGTTATGTCCATCTTTGTCCATCTTTGGTTATGTCCATCTTTGTCCATCTTTGGTTATGTCCGTCTTTGTCCATCTTTGGTTATGTCCATCTTTGTCCATTTTTGGTACGTCCATCTTTGTCCATCCTTGGTATGTCCATCTTTGTCCATCTTTGGTTATGTCCATCTTTGTCCATTTTTGGTATGTCCATCTTTGTCCATCCTTGGTATGTCCATCTTTTTCCATCTTTGGTTATGTCCATCTTTGGTTATGTCCATCTTTGGTTATGTCCATCTTTGGTTATGTCCATCTTTGTCCATTTTTGGTATGTCCATCTTTGTCCATCCTTTGTATGTCCATCTTTTTCCATCTTTGGTTATGCACATCTTTGGTTATGTCCATCTTTGTCCATCTATGTCCATCTTTGGTTATGTCCATCTTTGTCCATCTTTGGTTATGTCCATCTTTGTCCATCTTTGGTTATGTCCGTCTTTGTCCATCTTTGGTTATGTCCATCTTTGTCCATTTTTGGTATGTCCATCTTTGTCCATCCTTGGTATGTCCATCTTTGTCCATCTTTGGTTATGTCCATCTTTGTTATGTCCATCTTTGTCCATTTTTGGTTATGTCGATATTTGGTTATGTCCATCGTTGTCCATCTTTGGTTATGTCCATCATTATCTCTGTCCATCTTTGGTTATGTCCATCTTTGGTTATGTCAATCTCTGTCCATCTTTGGTATGTCCATCTTTGTCCATCTTTGGTTATGTCCATCTTTGTGTCCATCTTTTTCCATCTTTGGTTCTGCCCATCTTTGGTTATGTCCATCTTTGTCCATCTTTGGCATGTCCGTCTTTGTCCATCTTTGGTTATGTCCATCTTTGTCCATTTTTGGTACGTCCATCTTTGTCCATCCTTGGTATGTCCATCTTTGTCCATCTTTGGTTATGTCCATCTTTGTCCATCGTTGGTTATGTCCATCTTTGTCCATCTTTGGTTATGTCCATCTTTGTCCATTTTTGGTATGTCCATCTTTGTCCATTTTTGCTATGTCCATCCTTGGTATGTCCATCTTTGTCCATCTTTGGTTATGTCCATCTTTGTCCATCTTTGGTTATGTCCGTCTTTGTCCATCTTTGTCCATTTTTGGTATGTCCATCTTTGTCCATTTTTGGTATGTCCATCTTTGTCCATCCTTGGTACGTCCATCTTTGTCTATCCTTGGTATGTCCATCTTTGTCCATCTTTGGTTATGTCCATCTTTGGTTATCTCTCTCATCCTGTTGGCAGATCCAATCTCAGACTGGAAGAATACGATGAAGGCCGATGGTGTTAGTTTTAACATCTTACATGAACATTTGGAGCTCCTTGCACAACATCGGAGATGGTGCTGACCTGGTGCTGACCTGGCGGAACAACAGCAATTGAAAGCCTACGATCAACGAAGGAAGTAAAGGAGATATTCCGCACAGAAGCCGACACGACTTCCATATGCATGGACCTGTCAAATCTGCTCTCAGGTATTCAGAGCATCCATCAGCCTGATTGGTCACCTGAGGAAGTCGGCCATGTCAACCTCATGGTCTACATAGGTGGATGTGGAATGTCATGTACGTTGAAGGCCATGGCGGCTGCCAGGGGCAATTACCGGTGGATTGTGAAATTGTCAAGATTGGGATAATGAAAATAAAGTTGCCTTGGCTCCGCTGCAAAGCCGAGAATGATCCTGAATGAACCAAATTATCCAATGTTCAATACAATGCTCACCACTACAAGCCAAAAAGTAGTGCTGGTAACGAGTACCAAAAGGTATCAGACTTGCAAATGTCTGTCTTTAGTACAGTCAGAAAAACAGGTGTGCAGGGCAGGTCAGGAGACCATTTAGAAATGGACCAAGAAAATGCAGTTTACATACAAATGCATTTATAGATTCAAATAACTGTGATTATTATTTTTTGAGATTTACTTCTTTCAATTTAAAATAATCATCTCTCAAACTGTAAATATACAATTCCGTTGCCAGATTGATAAGTACTTGATCTGTACATCAATTTGATTACTTCACTTCAGTATGGCTGCAAGCACTGCATGTTTAATGAAGAAAAACAAGACACAGGGAGGCCATAACCATAACATCTTTGCAAGAGTAAATAGCAAGCAGAAAGTGCTAATACAGTCAGGAGTTAATTAACAAGCAGGTATAGAGATAATATAACAGATATATATAGGTTATAAGATAATATATTGTTGCGGTTTTGAGTTTGTCAAGTGAGCCTAATAAAGGTTAAAGTTGGCCCCCATAGTTAGTCACACAAGCAACATGTAGCCTCGCGAAAGTATAGTTATGTCTTAGTATTTGTGAGCTTAGTTCCTTTCCAGTGTTAGTTCTGCGTTGAGTAGAGCCAGGAGAATAGGCCCTACTGCCACCGACTTTCCAGTTACCCTAGCCTCAATCCCGTTTGCGTTAGCGTTGGTTGATTATTGGGCGAGTTAACACGAGGCAGGCCTAGGAAAGTCGGCGCGGAGTCGAGGGTGGAGCAGCGGAAGCGCTGACGCTAAGCACGAACCGCCAATCAGAGCTCGGAGGTGGTGATGGAGGCGTTGAGACACAGTGCGTGGTGAGAAGGTTCGAGTGAGTTCCAGAAGGTTCGGGTGGCGAAGCTATAAAACCCGCTGCGCAAAAGCCCTCGACAGGACTTGCTGCGAGAGAGAAAGATAAAGGACTTGCATCGGAGGGCTTGAAGGACTAGCACGGGAAAGCCGAAAGCAAAGGAGGACTCGCGGCAGTTGATGAACTTGATGAACTTCAATCACTTGCACGAGATCGGTACAGATACGCGGGCGCAGCCAGACGCGCTTGAACCGAATACCGCGCATTTGAGACGCGCGAGTGAGAACGGATGAGTAACCGCCAGCCACGCTAAAGTCCGCCCTTTGCCGTTCCACCCCATCATCTGCTTGTTCCGAAGACGCGCTACGAGTCCCTGCCTTCGCCTGCCACCATCTTCGTGGGACGTGCCGGTGCCGTGGAGAGCCTGACGGGGACAATCTCTCGACGCATTGGGGAACATCTACCCTTCTGCAATTCCCTGTGTGAGTGTGACACGGGCCCGTTGTCCAAGGGATAAGTTAAGACTGCTTAAGGTTGCTCTGTGTCTCTTCGTCCTTGAACCTTGTATATACGTGTGGGAAATAATTAAACCCTTTGTTCTTCCTTTCTTCCTGATTCGACCGTTACTGTGGTTTCTTCGATTGGCTAAGCGTGGTACGGGTAGAACCGCTCTAATCGGGTTCCAACATCTAAGTAACTGCGCGGACCACGTGTACGCAATCCGCTCGGCATACTCAAACCACACGTGGTTCGTGCGAGGCTTGTTTCCTCGCTCCCAGGGCAGCGCGGGGAATTAGGTACGAGCGAGAAGTGGTCCCAAAACCCTACTCCGCGTGTGTCTGAGAGGGACGTCTCAAGTCTCGGTTCCACCAAGCCCAGAAAGACAAGGGGATTAATCCCCCCTTGATAAGGGGATTAAGGGCGGCGTAGAGAACCGCAACAATTGGTGTCAGGAGTGGGATTGGACCCGGAGTGCGTTTCACGCACTTGAAATTGCGAGTGGACGAAATTTAGTTTTAAATTCAAAATTTTAAATTCGTGCCATGGCTAGCCAAAGCGGTCGAATGCTGGTGGGGGTTGAAAATGAGGTAGATGAGGAGGAATTAATGACCCAGGACCCACGGGAAGAATTGGGAGAAGAGGAGGACATCAATGAGGGGCTGGCAGTAGGGGTAGAAAATGGCGGCGCCTCACATGTGGCAGCGGAAGCCGAGCCCGCAGCGCCAATGGATATGACCCTCTTTATGATACAACTCAGGACGTATATGGAGGAAGAAATGAATAAAATAAGGGACGAGGTAAGGTGTAGCAAGGGCGAGTTGACTGAAAAGATGGACGCCCAGAGTGACAAATCCACCCAGGAAAGGAAAGAATTTGGGGACAAATCCACCCGGGAATTGGAAGAGGTAAAAAAGGGGCTGGAAAGCAAAATGGACACCCAAAAGAACGAAATGGAAAAAATGAGGGTGGCATCAAAGAAAGAAATCAAAGAAGCAGGGAAGGACATAAGGCGCAAGCTGAGCGAGGAGGGCGCAAAGCGACGCAATGGGGTAACGCGGTGCGAGGAACGCAGGGAGAGCGAGGTAGAGCAAAGCGCGCCTACATGGACCGAGGGAATAGAAATCGCGACTCGGGGTGTAGAAGAGCTGACGGCCGCTGAATTGGAAAATAAAATTTTATGCGCGCCGGCGGTCGTCGAGCTAGAAATAAAAGAAATGATTATAGTTGAAATTGGGGCCGAAGAAACGGCAAAGGGAGTACATGTATCACGGGAGGTCGAAATGGAATGTACTCAAAGTCTGCATTTGCACCGTGATGTCGGGCTTGCTAACCCCAATATAGGTTTGCAGGTGCTGCCGGAGAAGAGAATCCCCAAGGTGAGTAGGGGTGTGTATGGCGTGAAAGTGTTTGGCGGGAAAATATTTTTGTCGTGCTTGGGGTATAGACGAAGCCCGGGCGCTCGTGGAAGGTCCTTTGTGCGGTGTAGGCGAGCGAATGGCGCGCGTGTGAGAAGGAAGTGTGCACCGGAGCACGAGTGTGTAACAGGAGAGTGTGTTACAGAGTGTGAGGCAGAATGCACACCGGAATGTGTGTGGGAAGAGTGTGCACGAGAAGGGTGTATGGAAAAAGAGTGTGCGATGGCCGAGGAGAGTGAGAGAGAATGCACACCAGAGCGTGTAGTAGAGAGTGTGCAGGAGTGCACACCAGAGCGTGTGATTGGGTGTGCACCAAGAGAGTGCACACCCATGGACGTTACAGAGTACGTAACGAAAGAGTGTGCGCGAGGGTGTGCGATGGCCGATTGTGTTACAGAGTGTGTAACGGAGTGTGAGTGGTATGAGTGCGCCAGGGTGTGTGCGAGGATGTGTGATAATGGAGTGTGCAATCGGCATGAGTGCGCCTGCATGGTGTGCACCTGAGTGTGTAAGGGAAGAGTGTGCACATGAGAGTGCAGTAACGGAATGTATGAAGTGTATGGGGGCGCCGCGGTGTGCGATTGTGGAATGCGTTGCGTGTGGTGAGAACGCGGCTCGAGCATCGACGCAGACCGGGGTAGCGTTTGGCATGACGGATGGCCGGCGTGGGCCCTCGGTGGGTTGTGTGCTTTGTGTGCAGCGGGGATCGGCGGGGATCGGTGCTGTGGCGGTCTCACAAGGACCGGTGTGCACGGTTCACGCCGAGCCCCGCTCTGTATGGTCGGTGCCGCGCCTTGGCGGTAAAGGCGATCGGCACGGTTCAAGGGGGGGTAGGAGAGTTCGGAACCGCGCCCCCTGGCGGCTGCGGTGCTCCGACCGTGGGCGGTTGGGCCATCGCGCGTGGGACCGCAAGGCCTCGCGCAGAGATGGCGCGCTGAACCTCGGCCCAACCATGCCTCCTCCCCTGAATCGAAAATGCCAGACGGACCCAACCAACAGTAGACCAACCACCCGCATGCATCGCTCGGCTTTTCGAAGCCGAGCTGTGACGAAAATGTATTTCTGCACGGAGAGGCTCATAGTACAGTGGACGGATAGCAATAGTGTTGGGGTATGGTGCCCGGCGTGTGGGAATGGTAGTTTTACCATTCCTCACTTTGGGCTCATGAGCATTAGATTAGGGGGATGGCAGTGACATGCACATGGAGGGGCCAGCGATGGTTACCTCCATGGGGCACCGAAGCTAGCCGAGGGCGGGCTAGGATAATTGTTAAGGAATCAGCAGACAGTAGGGACAAGATTTAAGTAGTGACATTTGTACCATAGAGGGGACGTAGGCAGCTTAGGTGGTTGATAATGACGAGTGAGTGCTAAGTTTAATGGGAAGACGGGGAAGCATGAGTTTTAGGGGAAGTAGTCAGCTAGATGATGCTGTGTGTGTGTAGTAGTGTTTGAGGAATTGTGCATGGAGATAAATGGAATTGCGTTGTGTTTAAGGAAAAAGGTGTGAGAGCACAAAAGGTGTGCGAGAGAAGTGGTGTGCAAAATAAATGGTGTGTGAGAATAAATGGTGTGGAATGCTTGGTGTGGGAGTAAAAGGTGTGGCATGCATGGTGCGAAGGAGTGAATGGGGGGAGATGGACCCATTCACGAATACCCGGGGAGGGTAGTTTAAAGCCAGATAGAGGGCTTAGGTAAATTGTTTGGATATTGACACCTGTGGTGCGGGAAGTGGCAAGCAGTGCTTTGGTTGGGTGCATGAGTCAGTGACATGGCTGGGCGTGTGGCTTTGTTGGTGCGTATGGTTATTGAAGCACTCCGCCACTGGTAGTTTGTCGGCCAGGTGAGGCCGCAGGTAGGCTCTGGGAGCCAGTTAGAGTAGTCGTGAGTAGTGTTCAGTGGGGCCCGAGGATCCAAGAGAAGGACCCGGGTAGCCCAATGCCAAGGAGGGCATCAGAGGGGTAAAGAGCCAGGAGGGGCCTTCCCCAGCTAGGGTAGTCGCAGGAGCAGTTAAGCTCAGGTGGCGACTTCAGTGGCGGAGGTGCGCAGGTAGTTGGACCAGCTAGTGGAGCCACACGACCCAGCCCTGAAATTGTGCAAGGGCACAGTATGAAAAATTGGGGAGTGAGACCCAAATTCAGGAGCAGCGCAGATTGGTCAATGGGAATCAGGTTTTTAGAACCACATAGTTTAAAGAGGCCAATTGGCAGGGTACGACCCCGGGTTAGTTAAAAAGTTAGTCATTAGAGTAGTTCGGAAGAGAAATTCCCTTCGCGCCATCCACATCCATTCACCGAGGATGACAAAGCTCCACACCAGCACCAAGTGACTGATTTGAGTAAGATGCATCATGACGTGACGAGACATGTGTTTGTTCCATTCCTTCCTTCCAGAGAGGGATTGGGAAACGAATTTGGAGTAGAGGGGGATATGGGAGACAGGATGTAGAGACGGATTTGAATTTGTAAATACAGGGAAGGGCAAGGGTAGTGTAAGCTGACGTTGGGGGGAGGGGGGGGGGTACAAACGATTAGGGACGAGCTTGCTCTGCTCGCTCTTCCGCGCCCCTCATGCTGCATTACCTTGTACTGCTGTGTACCTCTGTGCCCTTTCCGCTTTGCCGGTTGTGCTTTGTCTCTCCCCCACCCCAGGACCATTTTGGAGGTGGAACCGTGCAGCTGCACTTTGCTACACATGTGCAGCTGAACAGCGCAGCACTTTGCTGCCGTATCCTTTGTTGTAACTTTGCTGCCCCTGTGCAGCACTTTGCCACAAACACTTGCTGCACTATCACATTACACTTATGGACCACAGGTTTTGTGGCCTTACACTTTGCTGTGCAGCTCTTTGCTG
This sequence comes from Myxine glutinosa, assembly GCF_964187855.1. Taxonomy (NCBI): domain Eukaryota; kingdom Metazoa; phylum Chordata; class Myxini; order Myxiniformes; family Myxinidae; genus Myxine; species Myxine glutinosa. The sequence continues at coordinate 11,261,758 of NC_136263.1, read as the reverse complement.
CAAACTCACCTTGCATCTTCGGACCACTTGTTTTGAGTGGCATCAATGTCATGCAGTTGGACCACATAGGGTTGGCCCTGCTGGCAAATACAATAAACACTTGTTGTGCATTTTTTTTATTTTTGTGTGCTAGGGCTGAGAAGATTGTAAGCTTATTAAGCCCCGAAGAGCAGGAATGGCCTGTATGCCGGTCCGGGGGCTTGCCGGTTTGATATGTGCACACCGAAGACAGAGGATGCCAGACACCAGCAGCAAATGTGAATTGTGAAATATGACTTTTGAATGTGTATTTGTGCATTGCTGTGCTTTTCTTCCCCTCCAATCTTCTTTCCAAAAAGGACAGGTCCTGGGTCATAGAAATGTAAAATAAGGTTAGGTTTTGTGCGTGTATATAAAATGCTGCCCACCGGCTTTATGTTTAGTTTGAAAACAATTCCGCAATTCAGTTAATTGTGGGCGTGAGTCTGTCAGTTAGCTACTCAATGCAGTAGGTTGGACATATTTTGTGTTGTAAAACTGTCGCATACACGGGTTAGAGTAAATGTTAGGGGGAACCACATCTAAGTGTCACACGGAATTAAAAGTTAGTCCCAACTCCTTCTCAAAACCGGTCGTTCCAGTTTTTGTAGGTTTGACTTGGGGACGAGTCTGACGAGGGAGGGGGGCAGTGTTGCGGTTTTGAGTTTGTCAAGTGAGCCTAATAAAGGTTAAAGCTTGCCCCCCATAGTTAGTCACACAAGCAACATGTAACCTCGCGATAGTAGAGTTATGTCTTAGTATTTGTGAGCTTAGTTCCTTTCCAATGTGGTTCTGCATTGAGTAGAGCGAGGAGAATAGGCCCTACTGCCACCGACTTTCCAGCTACCCTAGCCTCAATCCCGTTTGCGTTAGCGTTGGTTGATTTATTGGGCGAGTTAACACGAGGCAGGCCTAGGAAGGTCGGGGCAGAGTCGAGGGTGGAGTGGCGGAAGCGCTGACGCTAAGCACGAGCCGCCAATCAGAGCTCGGAGGTGGTGACGGTGGCGTTGCATCACAGGGTGTGGTGAGAAAGTTCGAGTGAGTTCCAGAAGGTTTGGGGGCGTAGCTATAAAACCCGCTGCACGAAAGCCCTCGACAGGATTGCTGCGAGAGAGAAAGATAAAGGACTTGCATCGGAGGGCTTGAAGGACTAGCGCGGGAAAGCCGAGAGCAAAGGAGGACTCGTGGCAGTTGATGAACTTCATGAACTTCATGAACTTCATGCACTTGCACTTGAGCGGTACAGATACGCGGGCGCAGCCAGACGCGCTTGAACCGAATGCCGCGCATTTGAAACACGCGAGTGAGAACGGCCGAGTAACCGCCAGCCCCGCTAAGGTCCGCCCTTTGCCATTCCGCCCCATCATCTGCAAGTTCGGGAGACGCGCTACGAGTCCCTGCCTTCACCTGCCACCATCTTCGCGGGACGTGCCAGGGCCGTGGAGAACCGGACGGGGACCATCTCTCGACCCGTTGGGGAACATCTACCCTTCTGCAATTCCCTGTGTGAGTGTGAGACGGGCCCGCTGTCCAAGGGATAAGTTAAGACTGCTTAAGGTTGCTCTGTGTCTCTTCGTCCTTGAACCTTGTATATAAGTGTGGGAAATAATTAAACCCTTTGTTCTTCCTTTCTTCCTGATTCGACTGTTTCTGTGGTTTCTTCGATTGGCTAAGCGTGGTACGGGTAGAACCGCTCTAATCGGGTTCCAACATCTAAGTAACTGCGCGGACCACGTGTACGCAATCCACTCGGCGTACTCAAACCACACGTGGTTCGTGCGAGGCTTGTTTCCTCGCTCCGAGGGCAGCGCAGGGAATTAGGTACGAGCGAGAAGTGGTCCCGAAACCCTACTCCGTGTGTGACCGAGAGGGACGTCTCAAGTCTCGGTTCCGCCAAGCCCAGAAAGACAAGGAGATTAATCCCCCCTTGATAAGGGGATTAAGGGCGGCATAGAGAACCGCAACAATATTATCGGATGTAATAATGGACAAAAGGATATAGATTGGGCAGCAGGATACCAAGTTTGCTCTTTCAATGGATCATTTCGGACGAGAAAGCCTTAAGGGGTGATCAAAAACTTTTACGAACGAGGTACTCACGATATCCGAAGAAACGGCAAGGTTCGTTTTGTTAGATGAAATGTGTGTACATTGTGTATGTGTGTGTGTGTTTATGTGTTGCTACGACCTAGCCATTGGGTAGAGGGCTCGGGGTACAGCCTATTGCTCCGGAGGTCCGAAATGACGTACTCGGGAGGTCAACATGTCCTCCATTGGTGGATCGCGCCGTTTAAACAGCCAGATATGACCGAGCGAGATAATCCGAGTGCTTACGCAACCTTACACCCCCCACTCAGCGATGCACAGTACACAGATGTATGCCAATCCAGCAATTCAATGCAAGTTCAAAAATGAATCAATACAAATCTTTCCCTCAGGATAAAACAAACCGCAGGATATACAACCAAGCCATACAAGAAAACAAACAATAGGAAAATTCCACGGACATGTGGAGATAAATAAATAATTAATTAAAGAAGGACAGACAGGTGCCGGGACAAGACAGACACCACAATCAAACACCCCAACAGATATCCCTATCTAATCCCAAGGGGGGGGGGGGGGGGGAGGCAAAGCAAAATAACAAAATAATACTTGTCAGCCTATAAAAAAGGGGGGAAAAAACGAAAGTAATGGGAAAGAGAATGAGGGGGAAAATAATTCAAGCCTGTTTTGGATGACTCCCAATGGCCCCATCCCAGCTGCAGGCTCCAAAGATGGCGCCTTCACCTTTGTGGAAATGTAACTCATTGATTGTAACTCAGTATAACTCATTGGTTGGAAGCAGGTACTAGCAGGTGGTTGTAAGAATGTCAGGAATGTATCTCGCTCTGTCGAAGCTGGGAGTCCTTTTGTCCACCTTTATTACGACCCCGGGCTAACACACATTCCCAAGCCCGCACTATTTGTTTTTGGACATCGGGATGCAAAGAGGGTGAAGAACCTCCCCAGCAGGGAGGCGGTTGTGGATGACCAAGGAGCTTCAGCGCACGGAGGATTAACATTCAGCGCACGGAGGATTAACTCCAATTTGCCCATATAACCAAGAGCAAACTTTGAGTCAGGAGGACTTGCCACGAGAACATCTGCCGGACGGACGAACGAGTATGCAACGGGAAAGCAGCGCCAGGAGAGCACCGGCCAATGAGGAAGAACCAACGACTTGAATTACTAAATTCGTTATGGTATTGTAGTTCCTTATTATATTGAAACAAGTGAACTAGTAGTTAATAAAGTCTTGATCTTTTGTAAACCTGTTTCCGGTCATTGGAGTCCTGTGAGTCATACACGAAATTCTTCCACAATATGGAGGCACCGCTGAAATTTCGAGTGGACGTCGCCAAGGTGAGCATGTAAGCATGACGTCTTGGGGATCTGTCCATTATGAAATATGAATTCTGAAGATGGAGGATTTGGTGTGTGGGACTTGCATTCCGTAGGTAATCCAAGGAGTGTAAAAGTATTTTGTCACGACCGTCCAAGGTAAAAGTCACGGATGGAACGGTTTAAATGATTCTATTATTTGTGTGCTTGCATATGCGTACGGTATACGCTGGGTGTTAAGAGCCTTACTCTGGTCTGCGGGCAAGTCGGCTCATGAAGTGCACCATGAGGCGATTTGTTTGCCGGGTCGGTAAGGTTCGGTAAGGTCCGTACACGTGTACAATCGTGTACACCCGTTTTAAATAGAGAATTTTTTTTCAGTTTTCCCGCCATAACTAAAACTCGTTCGATTTTTTTTGACGAAATTTGCTAGATAAATAGCATGGGTGACACGGATTAAATGATTTTATGATTATGAATTAATGAGAAAATGATTTTATATTTAAATATTAAAAATTGATCTGCTTGGTGTTAGTTTAAGGGCTGTTCCAAATTTATCTTGATTATGAGACAAAAACAGCAGAATGGGAATCAACAGACAATGGAACAGCTCGCGACGAGTGTTTGTGGGTGACAACCACCCTCTGGTCGAGGCTCATAGAAGGGGTGATGCTTACTGATTCGGCACGCTTAAAATAGGTGTTAATGGTGGGATGTCAGAGGTTTTGGCGTGGGCTTAATAGTCACACTGTTTGAAAAATAATGCTCGATGCAACATGATCCTAAAAAGAACCCATCCCTACTCGAAGGATCAGGAAGGGAAGGAATGGAAAATTGGAACTTGTTGTTGGAACTTGCTGTTGGAACTTGTTGTTGGAACTTGTTGGAACTTGTTGTTGGAACTTGTTGTTGGAACTTGCTGTTGGAACTTGTTGTTGGAACTTGCTGTTGGAACTTGTTGTTGGAACTTGCTGTTGGAACTTGCTGTTGGAACTTGTTGTTGGAACTTGTTGTTGGAACTTGTTGTTGGAACTTGCTGTTGGAACTTGTTGTTGGAACTTGTTGGAACTTGTTGTTGGAACTTGTTGTTGGAACTTGCTGTTGGAACTTGCTGTTGGAACTTGTTGTTGGAACTTGTTGTTGGAACTTGCTGTTGGAACTTGTTGTTGGAACTTGCTGTTGGAACTTGTTGTTGGAACTTGTTGTTGGAACTTGTTGTTGGAACTTGTTGTTGGAACTTGCTGTTGGAACTTGTTGTTGGAACTTGTTGGAACTTGTTGTTGGAACTTGTTGTTGGAACTTGTTGTTGGAACTTGTTGTTGGAACTTGTTGTTGGAACTTGCTGTTGGAACTTGTTGTTGGAACTTGTTGTTGGAACTTGTTGTTGGAACTTGTTGTTGGAACTTGCTGTTGGAACTTGTTGTTGGAACTTGCTGTTGGAACTTGTTGTTGGAACTTGCTGTTGGAACTTGCTGTTGGAACTTGCTGTTGGAACTTGTTGTTGGAACTTGTTGTTGGAACTTGTTGTTGGAACTTGTTGTTGGAACTTGTTGTTGGAACTTGCTGTTGGAACTTGTTGTTGGAACTTGCTGTTGGAACTTGTTGTTGGAACTTGCTGTTGGAACTTGTTGTTGGAACTTGTTGTTGGAACTTGTTGTTGGAACTTGTTGTTGGAACTTGCTGTTGGAACTTGTTGTTGGAACTTGTTGGAACTTGTTGTTGGAACTTGTTGTTGGAACTTGTTGTTGGAACTTGCTGTTGGAACTTGTTGTTGGAACTTGTTGTTGGAACTTGTTGTTGGAACTTGTTGTTGGAACTTGTTGTTGGAACTTGCTGTTGGAACTTGTTGTTGGAACTTGCTGTTGGAACTTGTTGTTGGAACTTGCTGTTGGAACTTGTTGTTGGAACTTGTTGTTGGAACTTGTTGTTGGAACTTGCTGTTGGAACTTGTTGTTGGAACTTGTTGGAACTTGTTGTTGGAACTTGTTGTTGGAACTTGTTGTTGGAACTTGCTGTTGGAACTTGTTGTTGGAACTTGTTGTTGGAACTTGCTGTTGGAACTTGTTGTTGGAACTTGTTGGAACTTGTTGTTGGAACTTGCTGTTGGAACTTGTTGTTGGAACTTGTTGTTGGAACTTGCTGTTGGAACTTGTTGTTGGAACTTGTTGTTGGAACTTGTTGTTGGAACTTGCTGTTGGAACTTGTTGTTGGAACTTGCTGTTGGAACTTGTTGTTGGAACTTGCTGTTGACACTTGTTGGAACTTGTTGGAACTTGTTGTTGGAACTTGTTGTTGGAACTTGTTGTTGGAACTTGCTGTTGGAACTTGTTGGAACTTGTTGTTGGAACTTGCTGTTGGAACTTGTTGTTGGAACTTGTTGTTGGAACTTGTTGTTGGAACCCGTACTTATTTAATTAATTACATTTCTTATTACATTACAGTAATTACATTACAGTAATTACCTGAGGTAATTACAGTAATTACAGTTCCGGTAATTACAGTAATTACAGTAATCATTACAGTAATTGCAGTAATCTTATTACAGTAATTACATTACATTAACTCAGGCACCTTTTGAGTAAGGAAGCTGATATTTGGACATGACACTGACCAAGTGATGTGGCTGTCAAGGAAAATATTGATTTATTGATTAATCATTTAATAAATTAACTCGTTGATTTATAAATGACTTATTTAATTAAAATTCCTGAGAGATACATCTTCGGATGAAATACTTGCAGATTGGTTATGCTATGAGCCAATTGATTAAGGAAAATATTTTGTGATGGCCATATTGGCAATTTCGTGGCCATATTCGTGGCAACTCAGTTAGTGCCACTGCACCTTTAAAATGCATCCCTGCGTTCATTTTTCGATCGATTGAGTTGAAATTTTGAACAATCGGATCTGGACTGTCGTTGTTAACGACTCTAGCACGCACTCGTCCAATCAGGATGGAGCGGTATGGTCCCCGGATCATCACTGCCCGCAGTTTTAATTAATTTTACTTTTTCTCTTGGGCATATAATTTTGAAGACATGCATGTCATGATAGAGGAAATGTTTGTTCTGTTAAACGGAATAAATGTTGTTTATTTGTGTGGGGGTGTATTTTTGTGTATTTTGGATATATTTTTCACGACTAATTCCAGTTAACATCCTGCAAAATTTGCTCGTTTGCTGGCCGAGTCGAAATTACGTTGAGTTTCTATGGCATGCGCCATTAAAAGCGCTGTGTAATGGTTGAGCTCCCTTTATTTCGTTTTGGCCATGCGGATGAGCAAACAAAGTGACAAATGCTGCGGCTGGAGCAGTAAAAGCGATGTTTTTTTAAAAAAATGGAAATGATGTAATGAGTAATTAAAAGTGGGAGGGGGCAACACCACGCATACCTCTTTTAAGGTGTGTATAAACCCTGGAATAAACGTGGGAGGGGGCAACACCACGCATACCTCTTTTAAGGTGTGTATAAACCCTGGAATATTTCAGCAATCAATACAATGCTGAAACTATATAAGTTAAGTTAATGAGTAATTTAATGAGTAATTTAATGAGTAATTTAATGAGTAATTTAATGAGTAATTTAATGAGTAACTTAATGAGTAATTTAATAAGTAACTTAATGAGCAATTTAATAAGTAAGTTAATGAGTAATTTAATGAGTAATTTAATGAGTAACTTAATGAGCAATTTAATAAGTAACTTAATGAGCAATTTAATAAGTAATTTAATGAGTAATTTAATGAGTAATTTAATAAGGAATTTAATGAGGAATTTAATGAGGAATAAACGTGGGAGGGGGCAACACCACGCATACCTCTTTTGAGGTGTGTATAAACCCTGGAATATTTCAGCAATCAATACGATGCTGAAATGATGTAATTTATTGTGTAATATGGTCGACCTTGGGTTTGTTTGGGTTTGTTGTTTATTTTTGTGGGTGTCTATTTTTGAGTATTTTGGATATATTTTCACGACTAATTCCAGTTATCGTCCTGCAAAAGGTCTGCTCGTTCTTTTCCTTTGAGTCGTAAATTCCTGTTGAATTCTCATTAAAAAGCGGAATTAAGTACGCTGTGTGATGATGGAGATCCTTGATGACGAATCAGGAATAGTGAATGAGCAGACAAATATCACGGATGGTACACCAGATAGGGAAAATGTAGATGAAACCCCTTTTGCTCAGGTGCTGTGTAGCGCTGCACAAAGATCCATATGAGCGGGGCCTGGGTGCTGTGTAATTAGTACACAAAGAACCAATTACTAGGGTGCTGAATAAACACAAAGATCCATTTTTGGAGCTGGTTCTCCCGGTGCTGTGATTTATTCAAAGAACCAAAATCTTGTAAGAATTAAGATATGATTTGTCGACATCATAAATACTTTAATATATGTAACGATTTTTGTAACGATCATCCTGCAAAAGGTCTGCTCGTTCTTTTCCTTTGAGTCGTAAAATCCTGTTGAATTCTCATTAGAATGCGGAATTAAGTACGCTGTGTGATGATGGAGATCCTTGATGACGAATCAGGAATAGTGAATGAGCAAACAAATATCACGGATGCTGCGGCTGGAGCAGGGGAAGCGATTTTTTAATTGTTCAGTGATTATTCGATATTGTTATGACTTATTGTCAATAGGTATACTAAGTGGCCATGAGGTAGCCTGTTGCTATGTACAGTTTTATTCTATTGTTGATTATACCACATAGCTGTGGTGATAAAGGAAATGTTCGTTTTAAATAGATGATTATGATAGGACCATGACTATAAAATCATGATGATTATTATGAATGATATCATAGGGTTCAAATGCAGAATGCTGCATGAACTTGGGAAAGAACTTTCAAGCCCTATGGGATAAATTGGGTATTACAAGCGATGGAGTTTCAAAATTTAGCATGATTGAAGAAATTTTACAGTCTTATTTCAGGAGTTTTACGAAATTTATATTGCCAAGAGATTTTGGATACTATTAAAAGAAAAATGATGAGATATTTTCCCAATGAACTTTAATATCTGCCATCCATTTTGGCTGTCTCACGAATGAAGGATGAGTTGCCTTTAGTGGTTGCAAAGAAAATTTGTGGAGACCAGGCAAAATGGGGAAATATGTCAGATATGACCCTAGGACAGGACGGTGATTCATCAATTGACATGAGGTACGAACCAGAGGTGACGACCGATGAGTCGATCTCAGTCAATGGATGGACCTGTCCTGACATCATTGGGGAAAGGGCTTATGCAAGGAGTCATTCAAAATGATTAATTTGATTTATTGATGAATATTGATGAATTAATTGAAATTGAATAATTGATTGAATTGTTAATTGATTGAATCTAATTGATTGAATTTAATTGCATAAATTGAACTGAATAAATTGAATTGAATATATTGATTGTTTGATTGATGAAAATGCGGTCTCAAGAAAGAAGCTTTGATATCTTTGCGAGATATTATCAATGTGGAGACAACCTGGGAAAATTGCGCAAGGTGGTGAGTTTATATACAGATATATATGTGCGGTTACCATTGTGTGATTTCCCCGTCAAACAGAGCGGACACCTGAGGATTCACCCACTTCATACTGACCCTCCGGCTCATCTGCAAATACTGATCTGTGAGATTGGATTGTGCAAAAGCCACAGCTGAGGGAGATTCTCTGGAAATCACCGTGCGAACAGGTGGAGAGATCCTTCCTGGAGGTACGAGTGAAGCTTTAGAGGAACCTGGAACAAGCTACAACACATCCAACGCTACTTTGATAAAAGGCAGAATGGGAAATGGAGCCTGCAAGAACACACAAGGACAACCAGAGATTCCACAAAAAGGTACTTGTACACATCATATGTACGACCGTTATGGTGCCGAAGCTATAAGGCAGGTCGAGAATTGGTATTTGTGGACAAAGGGACATGATGAGGAGTTTCCAAGAGATGGTACATTTGAGCGAAGTCGATTGGAAAGATTGGAACAAAGATTGAAAGCCAGGAAGAGACAGAATCTAACGGTAGACTGGCTTGCATTCCATCTTTGGGATGGTGAATCCAGACAACGGGAACAGCAAGAACGGATAACGGAACTAGAACTTAAAATAAAAAGGATACAGGATACAGTGGAGGAGACAAATGCACAACTGCCCTCGAAATTAGGAATGAAAGTGACAGTTGTCCCATCAGATTTCCAGTTGTCTCCCCAAAAAGGACGGTACAGAGAATTTTTTCGTGTTTCAGGAGATAACGAGAGATTGCAGTGGCAACTCAGGGATGTAGAGATGCAGCCCAGCAATACAAGTGCACAGGCGCACAGATCAGACAACGACAGAAACCGGTGTTTCGAGTGTGGAAAGATGGGACATTGGAGAAGAAGATGTCCGTATGTCAACAGGAAGACAAGGTCATGGGGCAAACCAAGATCAAGGGTACCAGTGCTTACCGGTACCTCAGACAATGATTAGGCCTTCATTGCTGCAAATCCCAAATGATGATTGGCCTCAACAGATTCGATTACTGGACAAACATGAACAACTGTCAATGATTCTTGTGTCTGAAAAGTTTTCAGAGCAAGAATGATTCATTTTTCTTTTTGCTTGTTAACAAATTAATAATTAATTGATCAAATGCCAAAATTGGATCTTCTATTTTGGGCACAGCAATTTTAAATTTACAAAGTTTGGAACAATTGCGTTGCAATTGTTGGCAAACCAAGTAACAAGAGTCACATGATGATCAGGTGGGAATTTCGGACTATTGTTCCGCACGATTGATAGGTCAATGGTCGACTGACATGCAAATGGGTGTGTAGTCAAAATTTGGATAGATTATTGTGAAGGCAGAAAGGGTAATTTCAATTTGACATCATAAGGGTTTTCTAAGAATGGACTTTTGGTTTATTTGTCTATAAGCATTTTGAATTTGATTGACAAATTTTATGAAATTGAAATAAAATTGACACCCATCTGATCTGTAAATAATGGTTCCAACGCAAACAAATATGCATAATGCATGTGTGTGTGTGTTTTTGTGTATCAATCTTACAAGATTGTTGACACCGACAGTGTGCCTGTCTGGAAATGGATAGTTATATGTGGATGGGATTGGAATATGTGGATGGGATTGAATATCCAGAGAATCCGTAAAATAAAATAGAAATATAATTTGATTATGAACATTATCTCTTTTGTCAAGGGAAATGGAATATAAAAAAATTTGATGTGCTGGGTTATGAGCAGCCATTAATTAATAGTAAAATTGTGAGTAATTTTGGGATTCCATTTTTGATAGAATGTATATGAGAATAACATCTATTTATGGATATGAGCTTCATAAAAGGAAATGAGGAAGTACAAAATCATCCAAATTTGGGAGAGGTCTTACACTGACTTCCCAGAATACTCTGCTCATGGATTTTATATATATAAACTTGAATTTTATCAGCATATAAATTGTGCTGTATGTATGGATGTGTTTTAGGCATAGATGATATGGGAAAAGAGTAAAGAAAATTTTGCTGGTTTGAACTATTGTGGGTTTTTCAGTTCTGGAGTTTAAACAAAGTCACTGGTTAACAGATGAGAAAGGATAGTAAATAAATTATTCTCTGCTGGGCAAATTAAGTACGATATTACTAAGACTTATGAGAGCTATTGTTCCGCCTTACAGCAGTGGAAAATTATTGGAAAAAAATTAGATCCAACATAATGAATCTATAAAAGAATGTGATAGGGATAATATCCTCAATTTGTACTAATTATTTGATTGTGGGTAAAGGAATTAAGTCATCGTAGTGGATTGTTAACAGCAGCCTGAAAATGTCCTGAGAGTGTGCATCCATGTAATCAGAAATCCCAGATTTGTTTTTACAAACAACATTTTGGTAGAGGTCTTGTGTGGAACACTTCCTTGGTAGATAAAAACGGTACTGCATGCTGGCAGCCACTTTTGCGGCCAGTTAGGCCAAACAAATTGAGAGGAAATTGTAGTTAAATACGTAAGTTACACATGGCTATTTGTAAAAAAGGAAATTTGTTGAGATGGGAAACATTTTTTCGAAGGTTTATTAAGGTGTTATAATATGACATGTGGCAAGGCAAACTATTGGATGGGAAAATTAGATCTGGCTATAGAATAAATTTATTGACCCCTTGAAGTTAATCCTTCGAATCATTGTTTCACTGGCATTTTTGTTCAAATTGGAAATAGTTTGGTAGAGCTTTGGTTAAAACCTTTGGTTGCGGTATCTTGGAACGAATTGATAAACCATAGGAGATTGATAAGAATAGAAACAAATATGGACCCAAAATAGAAAGTTGGATTCATGCCTCTCATTGCAAGCAAGCACATGGGGCTAAGGTGGACGATCCCACAGAAAATGAGGCTGCACCTAGCAGCCCAGCAGAACATTCAGTGGTAGAAAAATGATAGTCATGATTTACAGTCATTTGAATTACATTTTAACACCCCTTGCATTGATAAACATTACATTTTCAACATGTGATATTCCTACTTGGAATAGTGACATTTATTTGCCTACATGACATACAATTACCTGCTGATATTAATACAGCATGAGTGAAAAAAAAAATGTATCACAACTACACTCATGATCAGGGGATTGAGTTCAACCCCGGGAGATAGGGGGATCAGGGTAAGACAAATAATCTGATTATGTTACATATTAAGGGATTTTCTTTATTTACCTTTTAGGAAGCTTGTTAGTTTGGTATATAATGTTAAATGTCATCGACATATAACTATGTCATAGATATGAATATATACAAGGAGTAGCAGACTTGTTTGTTGGTTTAGTAGTTATATTGGCAATTGTTTTAGTGGTGGCTTGCTTGAAAGCCTTAGTGACGGTGTGTTTGAATAAGGTAACCAACAACACGATGATAACACATGAAGTGACAAATGAGGAAAGAAATGTGGAACCAGAAAAGGAAGACTTTTATGGCGACATAAACAGTAGAATTAAGATAATGGCATAACGACAATGTTATGAGTTGTGTCAATTACAATATCAATGAACTCATATCACCACGAGTGACACACTGTTAAAAAAAAAAAAAAAAAAAAAAAAAAAAAAGAGGGAAAAGAAAAAGTGGAGAGGAATTATGGTAATAATACATTATGCTTAATTTGTTGGTTTGGGAAAATTGTTGTTGGGAATTAGGTATTCCCGTTTGTGATTGTAATCATATACAATGCTATTCTTAGTTTAGTAATAAAATACATACCTGATTGAATATTATTTGTGTGACGCATATAAATGAATATAACTTTTTGTGTTAAGGAAAAACAACAAATTGTTGAATGTGAAACTGTCGGAAGATATACATGATTATGCTGATTTCATGGTAAGATGTACCCTATCTGATTCAGTGTGTGCGGAAAGCAGATTCAGATATGACTGAGCATAAGGATAAGACGAGATCACATTTTGGAGGGATTGCTAACGGAATTGGGAAGAAGAAAGAAAGAAAATTTGTGGCTAAAAAATGAAGTTAATCGTGGCATACACCCTCTTTCTCAAAGAATGATGAAGACATTCTCCCGTGTAACTTGGAGATGGATGCTTACCTTCACCAAGGAAATGTATGTGACCATCTGCCTGGATCACACTGCAACATATGAAAGAAAGGCGATCACTTACTCTTGTTCGAAGGCTTGGAACATTCATCACATCAGAAGTTGCAGGACAACGACATTTTACCTGCAACCTCTGTGAAATGCGGGAACATATGTTATTACTTCACCAACTTGCGGGGAGCCAGCATGGAGCTGCAAACAAATGGCTGTGCCTTTTCACAACAGCTGTGCACAATTCCGCTGGTTGCTCATGGTATGGACCATGGATGACCTGAACACCATGGTCCCAACATCATTGTGGATGCATCCGGCATCCCTGTTCCACATCTTGCTGGCCAATCAACGTCACACCAATACTTGCTGCCCACTCATAATGAGGGAAGAGGCAAGTCGACTACAACTGGGCGAAGGCCTTGTTCAGGAATTACTATGGTTTACAGCAAAAGTGGCAAGAATGCTACATGGAGAGCAGGGTCAGTCTATGACTCCGCACTGTTACCACAACAGCGAAATCCTACACGAAGTAGTGCAGGTGTTATGAAGACAGAAAATGTTTCATACCTGGATTCAAACACAAGTGATCAGCCCTTCCTTTCAAACAAAGAGTCAACATTTGTGTGGAGGCAAACGTTTTTGCCAGATGTTGCAGATGCTTTACAAAACTTGAAAATGAAGTGAAATTGTTGTATCTTGGTGATGGTGAAGTGTTGTTTTGAAAAGATATTTGGGATGCAAATGCAATAGATTGAACAATATGGAAGGAGTCAATGACCAACGAAATGTTTTGTGATTCTTGCAGGATGACGGTGTATGCCCAAGGGAATGTAATTACCAAAGTTGTGGTTTGAGTACTTGTATTGATATTTACTTATACTTGTATTGATATTTACTTGTAGTGATTGATATTTACTTATACTTGTATTGATATTTACTTGTAGTGATTGATTATTTACTTATACTTGTATTGATATTTACTTGTAGTGATTGATTATTTACTTATACTTGTATTGATGTTTACTTTTAGTGATTGATTGTTTACTTTTATTGATGTTTAGATTAATGGTTAATATAAACAAAAACAAAAAGATGAGGGAATTGTGGAAATGTAACTCATTGATTGTAACTCAGTATAACTCATTGGTTGGAAGCAGGTACTAGCAGGTGGTTGTAAGAATGTCAGGAATGTATCTCGCTCTGTCGAAGCTGGGAGTCCTTTTGTCCACCTTTATTACGACCCCGGGCTAACACACATTCCCAAGCCCGCACTATTTGTTTTTGGACATCGGGATGCAAAGAGGGTGAAGAACCTCCCCAGCAGGGAGGCGGTTGTGGATGACCAAGGAGCTTCAGCGCACGGAGGATTAACATTCAGCGCACGGAGGATTAACTCCAATTTGCCCATATAACCAAGAGCAAACTTTGAGTCAGGGGGACTTGCCACGAGAACATCTGCCGGACGGACGAACGAGTATGCAACGGGAAAGCAGCGCCAGGAGAGCACCGGCCAATGAGGAAGAACCAACGACTTGAATTACTAAATTCGTTATGGTATTGTAGTTCCTTATTATATTGAAACAAGTGAACTAGTAGTTAATAAAGTCTTGATCTTTTGTAAACCTGTTTCCGGTCATTGGAGTCCTGTGAGTCATACACGAAATTCTTCCACACCTTCCTCTCTCACCCTCAGGTCACGTCCCTACACTCCATGACCCAATCAATCTGTGAAACTCCTCCAACACCAGGAAACAGCACTCTGCCTTGGGTTTGCCAAGACTATACTCGCCGAGCAGTACGCGCTTCGGCTCCATCCCGATTTACCATCCAATGCCACATTCCCAGGCCATGACAGGTCTACATACACCTGTCTTTCCCACGTAGACAGTGCCCCAAACTGGCACCCCTTGGAAGGAATCACGGAGCATACCCATGGGCCCTCACCGGCCTCGTTACCCAATGAAAAATCGGGTGCTCGCCTTGCCTCTTCATTCCAGCATTTCACTTCACGCTGGCCGTGCCTCCTTGCACACCAGTCTGTCCACCTCTTCTTCCTCAAAGCCCGCACCGGTCCATCCAACGCAAACCGTGCCTCCAACTGACACCCCACGGGAGGGATCACCGAACTTCCCCACAAATGGTCAAGTTCCTCGCCGCCAAACCGGGCGCTCGGCCCTCTCTTTGTTGCCGCCTTTCACCTTTCCTGCCGACAGACTTCTTGCTCAACATCCCCGAGCTTCTTCCTCCTCCATCTCATTTCATTTCATTTCCTTCTCAAGCCACGCACTAAGTTCGCACCCATGAAATTATGTGGAGGCCTCGAAGGGGGGAAAGAACGGTAGATAAGGAAGGTCTTTTAACAGAAGAATAAAAATAAAACTGGAAGAAAATAAAAAAGGAGCTATTCAGGTCCCACAGCCAACCCAGCAAACCATTGAAATACACCTCGAGCATCTCTTCATTAGTGAGCAACCCTTCCACAATATTATCGGATATGAATGAACACAACAAACCCTGTGAGCATAACAGTGTGTGCGTGTATGTGCATGTATATGTATGTAATTGTGTGTCTATATATGTAATTGTGTGTCTATATATATATATATATATATATATATATATATATATATATATATGTATGTATGTATGTATGTATGTATATTGTATATATATATATATATATAAATATATATATATATATATAAATATATATGTATGTATGTATGTATGTATGTATGTATGTATGTATGTATGTATATATATATATATATATATATATATATATATATATATATATATATATATATATATATATATATATATACACAACATGCATTTTAAGGCCATGTTCCCTGCTAGAGCGGGGGTTAGCCTTGCGGTCCCCATGACAATCTTCTCCATTTTGCCCTATTTTCTGCATCTCTCCTTGTGCCATATATATATATATATAGACAGTATATATATATATAGACAGTATATATATATATATATATATATATATATATATATATATATATACAGTATATATATATATATATATATATTATAGACAGTATATATATATATATATATATTATAGACAGTATATATATATATATATATATATATATATATATATATATATATATATATATATATATATATATATATATATATTCAACGACATAACAGCGTGACGCGCGCTGTCCCAATCTCCTGTGGACCGAAGTCCGAGACCAAAGCGTCACCTCCGTCCCCGAGGCCTCAGCCTGGCCACTCTGTCAACAGACAGAGATTTATTCTTTGGTTCCCATTGGCTAAACATCAAGCAGAGCCGCCAATCCAGATTTCGGGCTAATTTGCCTCTCATGAAGGCGCCTTTTTCATAATAAAAAAGGTAAAAAATCAAACATTTAAACAGCCTTGGACGTGCACCTTGACCCCACGGCCAAGGGACACCGTCCATCAAGACTGTCCCATTGGCATACACATGCACCTCAACCCAAAGGCTGCAGCACATGGTAGATGGAAGCCTCTCCTCAGTGAAAGACACAAGAAGGCCCGCTTGGAGTTTGCAAAAAAAGCACCTAAAGGACTCTCAGACTGTGAGAAACAAGATTCTGGGGTCTGATGAAACCAAGATTGAACTGTTTGGCCTCCGTCTGGCCACTCTGCTGTGAAGCCCAGATCGGTGGAGTGTTGCAGTGATGGTTGTCCTTCTGGAAGTTTCTCCCATCTCCACACAGGATCTCTGGAGCTCAGCCAGAGTTACCATCGGGTTCTTGGTCACCTCTCTTACCAAGGCCCTTCTCCCCCGATTGCTTAGTTTGGCCGGGCGGCCAGCTCTAGGAAGAGTCCTGGTTGTTCCAAACTTCTTCCATTTAAGAATTATGGAGGCCACTGTGCTCTTCAGAACCTTCAATGCAGCAGACATTTTTTTGTAGGCTTCCCCAGATCTGTGCCTCGACACAATCCTGTCTCTGAGCTCTGCAGGCAGTTCTTTGGACCTCATGGCTTGGTTTTTGCTCTGATATGCATTGTCAGCTGTGAGACCTTATATAGACAGGTGTGTGCCTTCCTGAATCATGTCCAATCAATTGAATTTACCACAGGTGGACTCCAATCAAGGTGGAGAAACATCTCAAAGATGATCAAGAGAAATGGGAGGCACCTGAGCTAAATTTCAAGTGTCATAGCAAAGGGTCTGAATACTTATGTTAATGTGATATTTCAGTTTTTTCTTTTTAATAAATTTGCAAAACGTTCTAAAATCCTGTTTTCTCTTTGTCATTATGGGGTATTGAGTGAAGATTGATGAAGGAAAAAATGAATTTAAACGATTTCAGCATAAGGCTGCAACATAACAAAATGTGAAAAAGTGAAGGGGTCTGAATACTTTCTGAATGCACTGTATATACTCGTATAAAGCCCGTCAAAACTGACGAGTTGGAACAGTTTATTTGACGGTGCAGCCACGTGAGTGCGCCAAAGTCTGAAGCCTGGGCCTATTGTCAGGTGTGCGTATATCTTCTTTATTTATTAGATATCCTACAGACGTAAATGAACACTCGGTTTACTTTGCACGTAACGTTCAGCGAATGTCACCTCCCTGTGCCTTGTATTTATTGTAATTAAAAAAACAAAAAAAACCCTTCCATACACCGACCTTGAGGCTCGGTTTGCAAGCCACCATCTACACTTCCAATGTAAGAGACATAATTACCCTTATTTTTAGCCGCGTCGCAGACACTGCTCATAGAGTGCACGCTGCTGTTGTTGTTGTTACCACCTCTTCTTCTTCTTCTTCTTCTTGTTGTTCTTGCGGAGAAGACAAAACCTCAAAGCTCCACCCATTCTGGAAGAGCCTTCATATAAACAAATATCCACCATTTTATTAACTCGCATGGCTTTGAGGCCTGTTTTGTAGGCCCGTGGTGTCTTCCTCTCACACAGTTTTCTTTCAAATCAAATTCGATATATCATTTCATTTTTCACAGTCGCCAACATAGTTTTAGACTCGGTTGAAAAAAAAACGGGAAGAAAATCCGATGAAAGTTGCCCTTTATAGAACGAAATGAATTCTCAATGGCCTGTCACTTCAAGTCCATTGACATATATTTTTTTTAAATCGCGCCCGAAATAACAGACGGGAAAATGCCGAGATATATTAAAAATTCGTCCATTTGATGACAATCGTCACGATGAAATATTTAATTTATACGTCGTCACAATAATGTGGAGAGAGGAGCATAGCTTCGTTCACGTGTCGCCACATACGGGAAATTGCCGAGATATATATTTTTTTTACATCGCGGCATGGTCAGTCATACACCGCCTGAAATAACAGACAGGAAAATGCCGAGATATATTAAAAATTCGTCCATTTGATGACAATCGTCACGATGAAATATTTAATTTATACGTCGTCACAATAATGTGGAGAGAGGAGCATAGCTTCGTTCACGTATCGCCACACACGGGAAATTGCCGAGATATATATATTTTGTTTAAATCGCGGCATGGTCAGTCATACACCGCCTGAAATAACAGACAGGAAAATGCCGAGATATATTAAAAATTCGTCCATTTGATGACAATCGTCACGATGAAATATTTAATTTATACGTCGTCACAATAATGTGGAGAGAGGAGCATAGCTTCGTTCACGTATCGCCACACACGGGAAATTGCCGAGATATATATATTTTTTTAATCGCGGCATGGTCAGTCATACACCGCCTGAAATAACAGACAGGAAAATGCCGAGATATATTTAAAATTCGTCGCCACACACGGGAAATTGCCGAGATATATTTTCACTTTGCACAAAAATAACATCAAGTAATCGAATCAATAGGAATGTCCTGTGCTTATAACATCGACGTTATAAGCACAGCTGCATCGAGGCATTGTGTAACATCGACGCGGCTTTTGTTTTAATTAAAACTTTTTGTACTTGTTGGTATTCAGAGTCCTCGGGTCTTTTGTGTCCTCTGGTTCATTTGGGACTTTCGGGTGTTCAATCTCTTTTGCATCCTTGGGATATTTTGGGTCTTTATGTCCTCCGGGTCATTTGGGTCCTCAGGGTCTTTTGGGTCATTTGAGTCTTTTGGGTCCTGTGGATCTTTGGGGTCCTCGGGTCTTTTCGGTCATCTGGGTCTTTGGGGTATTTTGGGTCTTTGGGGTCCACTGCGCCCTCAGGGTCTTTGAGGGTCTTTTTGGTGTTTTGGATTGACATCCTACAGACGTAAATGAACACTCAGTTTACTCTGCGCACTTCGCATGTCACGTTCAGCGAATTTCACCTCCCTATTTATTGCGATAAAAAACCCACTTCCGTACACCGACCTTGAGGCTCGGTTTCCAAGCCACCGTCTACAATTCCAATGTAAAAGACATAATTACTCTTATTTTGGGTCTTCATATAGCTTCTTCATATAGTAAGCAAATAGCTTTGCATTAGCACTCTGAAGCAAAGTGAATTTTTTTTTTTTGCGGTAAAACATGGTGGAGGTGAGTAAAAGTGTGGATTTAGGGATGTTAACAAGAAATGCATTAGTAAAGAAATGCACAGAACGAACTAGATATCTGCGATTAGAGAGCGATCGCCAGGGGTAAGCCTACCCCTGCGGCCGTGATCCAATGATGGTCGTATTATTTTTGTACCACCATATGACCTTGACCTTCAACAAGTAGGGATCGCCCGGACATTACCAAAATGTGTCCCCATCTATAAATCTATCCATAAAACTCAACATCATGAAAATCGGAGAAAACATTTTCAAGTTATGATCAAAATGTTTTTTTTATTAATTAGGTCACAATCTGAAACAAGTAGGTCAATGACACAAATTTAACATCAGGTGCACAGCTTCAGTGCCGGTAAACCATTATGATGCAAGAACATTTTGGAAGGCCAATTTGACCTTGATCTTTAGCCCGAAGGGGGAGGATGTAAAATAAGCATAAATGCAACTTACTCTCGGCTAGATTTCTAGATCTAGATCTAGAGATCTAGATCTTTCTCAACTAGATCTGGAGGGCGCAATTTTGTTCTGATTGGAGAAAAATTAGTCGAGTTTTGGTAAAACATATAAAACTATATATAATTAGGTCATGACTTTTAAATGGTTTAAAAAAAAAAGTCAATCCCTCATACTTTAAATTCCGATTATTGAGCCAAAATTTAATTCCAAAAGTCCCAGCTGGATCCGACAGACATTGGCAGAAAAAAGGGGAAAAAAAGAAAACCTAAATGTTGGTTTTGTACTCTTCGGCATAGAATAAACTCTGGGTACCATTAAAATTTTGGGGCCATAATTGTAGAAGCAAACCCTACAACAGCTATAAGCCTCCCCCTATCCAATAGGAGGACACTTCATTATGCCCGTCGGTGGTTTTGTTTTGTTAAATGGTGGTGTAACGAAGAATCCAGGAGCCCCAACCCACAGTGGAAGCACAGAGGCCGATAATATGTACTGCAAAGCAAACAAACCAATTAGCTTGGAAATGTATAAGCAGTCCATGAGAGGTCACAGCCAATGGCAATCGGGTACAGGAGTTCAAAAAACCGTACTTGGAACATTTTTAGGGATCTTCACAGGAGATCCCACAGAATTGGGCAGACCTGGTCTAGTCTGCGTTCCATTCATGGCCCGGCTATAAACTGTCAGATCAGTGCTTCACAGGGCGGGCGTTACGTCAATGAGTGTTCCGTCCTTCAAATCAATGTTAAACCGGACATCTGTGTACCAGCATCATCCAGGGGATGTTAAACATCCCACCGCGCCTTTCAATGAACAGTAAGCGAGCTGTCAGCCTATCACCTGCATCCTGAACAAATCACAAATTCCTGGCTGGACATCACTAAACAACAGCACAGGAGGAGATAGAAAACTTTTCAAGGTGGATTAAAAAAAAAAATATATATATATATATATATATATGATCGAAGCGGTGCGAGTGGTAGAATGTGGTACGACGGACCGATTGAAAGTCTGCCAATTTTCCAGCAGGAGCAGCACCTTGGGCTTGTCCGGAAAGCAGGAAATGTCTGCCTCCATCAAAAAAAGCAAACTAGAATGGCAGGTCATTGCTGATTGGTTGAAAATTTGATGGCGATACCTCTGGCAGTTATCAGAAAGTTTAGAATCGACAGCTTGCGAAACTGGGAGGGAAAAGTCAAACCACCCAGCATAACCCTTGCCAAGAAGCTGACTTGGCAGCACTGGACCTGCCTTGGAGCAGAAGCACAACACCAGAATATGAATATGATTAACGAAAAGGTGCCTGTACCTGTTTAAATCTTCATACCCTTCTCTCTGTTTGACAAAGCAGTGCAGGGTATAACTATATAAGGTTAACTTTCATTATCACAAGCAACTTAATTCGCCAGTGGTATCAGTTTGGTAGGAGGAATGAGGATCATTGTTAAAAAACAATCTCAGACAATTATCCAGGAATTTCTGCCGATGCAGACACGTATGGTCAAGGGACAGCTGTGAAAACACCTGTGACGTCACAATTTTACATTTTGGTCCGGAACATTTTGTCTTCATTTGTTTGTTAACTTTTAAAATAATTCATTATCTCCACCACTAAAGGTGGAAGGAGGACATGTTTTCACCACTGTCTGTCTGTCTCTGTTTGTGAGCAGGATATCTCAAAAGTTATTGGAGGATTCATCACGTTACCACGGAGACCGAGTATGTTACCATGGTGATCGAGCATGTTATCATGGAGATCGAACATGTTACCATGCAGATGGAGCATGGTTTTCACCACTGTCTGTCTCTGTTTGTGAGCAGGTTATCTCAAAAGTTATTGGAGGCTTCATCACGTTACCACGGAGACCGAGTATGTTACCATGGTGATCGAGCATGTTATCATGGATATTGAACATGTTACCACGCAGATCGAGCATGTTACCATGGAGATGGAGCATGTTACCACGCAGATCGAGCATGTCGCAACATAGATCGAGCATGTTACCACATAGATAGAGCATGTTACCCTGGAGATTGAGCATGTTACGATGGAGATCTAGCATGTTACCACTGATATCGAGTATGTTACCATGGAGATCGAACATGCTACCATGTAGATCGAGCATGTTACCACTTAAATTGAACATGTTACCACGTAGATTGAGCATGTTACCACTGAGATTGAATATTTTACCATGGATATCGAGCATGTTACCACAGAGATCGAACATGTTACCACATAGATAGAGAATGTTACCCAGGAGATTGAGCATGTTACGATGGAGATCTAGCATGTTACCACTGATATCGAGTATGTTACCATGGAGATCGAACATGTTACCATGTAGATCGAGCATGTTACCACTTAAATTGAACATGTTACCACATAGATTGAGCATGTTACCACGGTGATCATGCATGTTACTATGAGATCAAGCATTTTACCACATAGATTGAGCATATTACCACGTAGATCAGCATGTTACCATGGAGATGGAGCATTTTGCCAAGTAGATTGAGTATGTTACCATGTAGATTGAGCATGTTACCATGGAGATCGAGCATGTTACCATGTAGATTGAGCATGTTACCACATAGATCGAGCATGTCACCATGGAGATCGAACATGTTACCACGTAGATTGAGCATGTTACCACATAGATCGAGCATGTTACCATGGAGATCGAGCATGTTACCACGCAGATCGAGCATGTCGCAACATAGATCGAGCATGTTACCACATAGATAGAGCATGTTACCCTGGAGATTGAGTATGTTACGATGGAGATCTAGCATGTTACCACTGAAATCGAGTATGTTACCATGGAGATCGAACATGCTACCATGTAGATCGAGCATGTTACCACTTAAATTGAACATGTTACCACGTAGATTGAGCATGTTACCACTGAGATTGAATATTTTACCATGGATATCGAGCATGTTATCACAGCGATCGAACATGTTACCACATTGACAGAGAATGTTACCCAGGAGATTGAGCATGTTACGATGGAGATCTAGCATGTTACCACTGATATCGAGTATGTTACCATGGAGATCGAACATGCTACCATGTAGATCGAGCATGTTACCACTTAAATTGAACATGTTTCCACAAAGATTGAGCATGTTACCACATAAATTGAACATGGTACCATGTAGATTGAGCATGTTACCACTTAAATTGAACATGTTACCACGTAGATTGAGCATGTTACCACGGTGATCATGCATGTTACTATGAGATCAAGCATGTTACCACATAGATTGAGCATATTACCACGTAGATCAGCATGTTACCATGGAGATGGAGCATTTTGCCAAGTAGATTGAGTATGTTATCATGGACATCGAGCATGTTACCATGGAGATCGAGCATGTTACCATGTAGATTGAACATGTTACCACGTAGATTGAGCATGTTACAACATAGATGGAAAATGTTACCATGTAGAGTAGATTGAGCATGTTGCCATGGAGATGGAGCATTTTACCACGTAGATAGAGCATGCCACCGCATAGATTGAGCATGTTACCATGGATATTGAGCATGTTACCACGTAGATCGAGCTTGTTACAACATATGTGGAGCATGTTACCATGTAGATCGAGGATGTCACCATGGATATCGAGTATTTTACCACGTAGATCGAGCATGTCACAACATAGATGGAGCATGTTACCATGTAGAGTAGATTGAGCATGTTACCATGGAGATGGAGCATTTTACCACGTAGATAGAGCATGCCACCGCATAGATTGAGCATGTTACCATGGATATTGAGCATGTTACCACGTAGATAGAGCATGCCACCGCATAGATTGAGCATGTTACCATGGATATTGAGCATGTTACCATGGATATTGAGCATGTTACCACGTAGATAGAGCATGCCACCGCATAGATTGAGCATGTTACCATGGATATTGAGCATGTTACCACGTAGATCGAACATGTTACGATGTAGAACGAGCATGTTATCACATAGACCGAGCATATTACTATGAAGATGTAGCATGTTACCATGTAGATCGAGCATGTTACCACTGCAATATCCTACCACTCTAATCAGTAAGTTGTCTATTTTATGGCTTACTTTGAGTCCCCTTACAATGTGTTCCATTTGTTAAAACATTATCTCAATTACCTTTCATATTGAAGCAGTTATGTGGATGTATAGCTTAAGATAACTAGCGATTGAATGATCTCAGGTTCATCGATATAATTCATTCTCTGGTTCATGGGGTAACTAAGTCAATTTTCATTCACAAGGAATACACACGTGCAAACTCATACACAGGAGGAGGCTACTGGGCCCATCATGCCTGTGTCATATCCATATCATTAAGACTCATTTTAAACAAGTTAACACAGTAATGGTGGAGGGGAGGGGAGGAGGGCTGAGTAGAAATGGGGAGCTGAGGAGGAGATGGATAAACGGGGAGATAAGATATCTTTATTGTTATCTTTAAATATCGCAATACGGAGACTGGCACAGCAGGTACATTCACCCTCATATCACACAAACCAGTCTCGAGCTAGCTACCAACCTTGGGGAGAAAGAAAAAGCGCGGCCAGCGTGGAGGACTTGTTGATTTGCTCAAGCTCTGTCAAGTTGGATGGGGAATGTTGGTGAACAGCAATCTTCAAGTCTTTCCACAGATTCTGAGCTTTGGCTGGGCCACTAAAGGACTTTCACGTTTTTCTTCTGAAGCCATTCCAGTGTTGCTTTGGCTGTATGCTTGGGGTCATTGTCCTGTTGGAACGTAAATCTTCGCCACGATCTAAGGTCTTTTGCACTCCGAAGCAGATTCTCCTCAAGGATTCACCTGCATTTGGCTCCATTCATTGTTCCCTCTGTCCTCACAAGTCTCCTCGTCCCTCCCGTTAAAAAGCATCCCCATAGAATGATGCTGCCACCGCCATGCTTCACGGAAGGGATGGTGGTAGATGAGTGATGAGCTGTGCTCGGTGATGAGCTTTCTGCCATACACAGTACTTTACTTTGCATTCAGGCCAAATAGTTCAATTTTCATCTTATGAGACCACAGAATATTTTGCTTCATGCTCTCACAATGAAAGCCGCATTCCAGTGGATTGGGAACTTCTCTGCTGTTGTACTTGTGTGCCTCCCTCTCTCTCCCCATCTTGTCTCCCGGTCCCTTTATTGTATGTGTTGTGTGTCCATTTGCTTTTTTGTGATTGATGTTAGCTCTTACACGAGCCTTGATCTTGTATATTTAAAAAAAAAAAAAAAAAAAAAAAAAAAAAAAACCTATCCCACCAACTCGTCACCAGGTCCATAAATTCATTTCAAGAAAGATTTATTTCTCACATTCTTTGACAATTCCACCCAGATATTCAGGGTTTCTTTTGCGCAATTTTAAGGCCATGGCGTTTTGCTCAAGGGATGCTCCTCATCACCAACGGCCTTTCCCAGCCACATGTCATGACTGATCCAATTGATGGTGACCACTTGTTTTTGCATTTTCAGATGTGTAGGAATGCCGAAGTAGTTTCTTGGCCATTGGGCACAATCCTGGACGGGTCGCTACTCTGACACGGCTTGGCTATTGGGCACAATGGATGGGTCGCCACCTCGACGCAGATTGGCTATTGGGCACAATGGATGGGTCGCCACCTCGACGCAGATTGGCTATTGGGCACAATGGATGGGTCGCCACCTCGACACAGATTGGCTATTGGGCACAATGGATGGGTCGCCACCTCGACGCAGATTGGCTATTGGGCACAATGGATGGGTCGCCACCTCGACGCAGATTGGCTATTGGGCACAATGGATGGGTCGCCACCTCGACGCAGATTGGCTATTGGGCACAATGGATGGGTCGCCACCTCGACGCAGATTGGCTATTGGGCACAATGGATGGGTCGCCACCTCGACGCAGATTGGCTATTGGGCACAATGGATGGGTCGCCACCTCGACGCAGATTGGCTATTGGGCACAATGGATGGGTCGCCACCTCGACGCAGATTGGCTATTGGGCACAATGGATGGGTCGCCACCTCGACGCAGATTGGCTATTGGGCACAATGGATGGGTCGCCACATCGACGCAGATTGGCTATTGGGCACAATCCTGGATGGGTCGCCACTCCGACCCACCTAGGCTATTGGGCAGAGTCGTGGACGGGTCGCCACTCCGACGCAGGATACTCATCCTGATTCATCCTGAATGGCTCATTCATCCCAGCACGCTGTTACTCATTTCTCCGACCTTGGAAGGATGACAGGCTGAGTCAACCCACCTGGTGTTAATTCAACTGCATGACAGGGGTTAGAACACAGGACCCTAAGATCTCAAGCCAGGGGCTTGAACTCAAGACCCGAAGATCTCAAGCCAGGGGCTTGAACTCAAGACCCTAAGATCTCAAGCCAGGGGCTTCAACTCAAGACCCTAAGATCTCAAGCCAGGGGCTTGAACTCAGGACCCTAAGATCTCAAGCCAGGGGCTTCAACTCAAGATCCTAAGATCTCAAGCCAGGGCCTTGAACTCAAGACCCTAAGATCTCAAGCCAGGGGCTTGAACTCAAGACCCTAAGATCTCAAGCCAGGGGCTTGAACTCAAGACCTGAAGATCTCAAACCAGGGGCTTGAACTCAAGACCCTAAGATCTCAAGCCAGGGCCTTGAACTCAGGACCCTAAGATCTCAAGCCAGGGGCTTGAACTCAAGACCCTAACATCTCAAGCCAGGGGCTTGAACTGAAGACCAGAAGATCTCAAGCCAGGGGCTTGAACTTAGGACCCGAAGATCTCAGGCCAGGGGCTTGAACTCCAGACCCTAAGATCTCAAGCCAGGGGCTTGAACTCAAGACCCTAACATCTCAAGCCAAGGGCTAGAACTTAGGACCCTAAGATCTCAAGACAGGGGCTTGAACTCAAGACCCTAAGATCTCAAGCCACGGGCTTGAACTGAAGACCCGAAGATCTCAAGCCAGGGGCTTGAACTCAAGACCCTAAGATCTCAAGCCAGGGGCTTCAACTCAAGACCCTAAGATCCCAAGCCAGGGGCTTGAACTCAGGACCCTAAGATCTCAAGCCAGGGGCTTCAACTCAAGACCCTAAGATCCCAAGCCAGGGGCTTGAACTCAGGACCCTAAGATCTCAAGCCAGGGGCTTGAACTCAAGATCCTAAGATCTCAAGCCAGGGGCTTAAAGTCAAGACCCTAAGATCTCAAGCCAGGGGCTTGAACTCAAGACCCTAAGATCTCAAGCCAGGGGCTTGAACTCAAAACCTGAAGATCTCAAGCCAGGGGCTTGAACTCAAGACCCTAAGATCTCAAGCCAGGGGCTTTAACTCAAGCCCCTAAGATCTCAAGCCAGGGCCTTGAAATCAGGACCCTAAGATCTCAAGCCAGGGGCTTGAACTCAACATCCTAAGATCTCAAGCCAGGGGCTTGAACTCAAGACCCTAACATCTCAAGCCAGGGGATTGAACTGAAGACTCGAAGATCTCAAGCCAGGGGTTTGAACTCAAGACCCTAAGATCTCAAGCCAGGGGCTAGAACTCAGGACCCTACGATCTCAAGCCAGGGGCTTGAACTGAAGACCCGAAGATCTCAAGCCAGGGGCTTGAACTCAATACCCTAAGGTCTCAAGCCAGGGGCTTCAAATCAAGACCCTAAGTTCTCAAGCCAGGGGCTTGAACTCAAGATCCTAAGATCTCAAGCCAGGGGCTTGAACTCAAGACCCTAACATCTCAAGCAAGGGGCTTGAACTCAAGACCCTAAGATCTCAAGCCAGGGGCTTCAACTCAAGACCCTAATATCTCAAGCCAGGGGCTAGAACTCAGGACCCTAAGATCTCAAGCCAGGGGCTTGAACTGAAGACCCTAAGATCTCAAGCCAGGGGCTAGAACTCAGGACCATAAGATCTCAAGCCAGGGGCTTGAACTGAAGACCCTAAGATCTCAAACCAGCCACCTTCAGCGTTAAGCCAACAGCAGGCTTGAATGATGTAATTACAATGTCGTAAAAAAGAAGAGTCAAATCAATTCATCATAATGGAATAAACTCTGAACCGTGAAACATCTCGTGCAAGCTTGGAGCAAAGCCCTTTCGTCTTGTACAATTTCCAAGTCATATTTCATCATCCAATCAGTGGTGTGCAGACCTTATCTTATTTTGTAAGAGCATAAAAGATGTGTCACAAATCAATGTTGGGTATTCTCCACTCATATTAAGTGAAATCTCCAGCAGAAAACTTATAAACAGAGGGAGACCATTTGGCTGCCATTTTCCATGGCATATCCACACACCATTAACTTAATCACTTGGAGCTTATCTTCTGTGTGCTAACGCCATTCCCACCATGAACCTAATCTTAGAACATCCTATTTATCATGAACTTACATATCCCATTTACTCTTTAAACAGATAATTTAGTCCATAACAGCATGCAGAGGCCTACTCTGCCTGAGAGATTACCATGGGCTCTTTAATGGCCGCCACCTAACTGTATATGGGAAGCCAACTTTACATCCCCGGCATGATTCAGGGAACCCGCCTCGACCCTGCTTAGCTTCCGCTAAGAAAATGTCATCAGGTGTCTCATGTACTTTAAGGCCTTCCTTCTCTGCCTCCTTTCCCCTCTCTGTAGGGACATATGGCAGACGTAACTCTCATACGGAAACATATGGCAGACATCTCTCTCGTAAGAAACAGATGGACCGGGTACATCAGTCACAGAGCACATTGACGCGTACTTTATTCTCCATTGAAGCACCTGCTTGAGTGGAAACATAAACTGTGTACTTTAAAGAAACAACGTGCAGGAGAATAGAGATCACATCATGTGTGCGCTAGCATAAGAGAGAGAGAGAGAGAGAGAGAGAGAGAGAGAGAGAGAGAGAGAGAGAGAGAGAGAGAGAGAGAGAGAGAGAGAGAGAGAGAGACTGAGAGAGAGAGAAGGAGAGAGAAGGAGAGAGAGAGAGACAGAGAGAGAGAGAGAGAGAGAGAGAGAGAGAGAGGCAGACAGAGAGAGAAGGAGAGAGGGAGGGAGAGAAGGAGAGAGAGAGAGAGAGAGAGAGACAGAGAGACAGAGACAGAGAGAGAGAGAGGGAGAGAGAGAGAAGGAGAGAGAGACAGAGACAGAAAGAGAGACAGAGAGACAAAGACACAGATGGTGAATGTGAGTTTCATATCACAACAAAGTCAAATCCATCAGGTGATTATGGAGAGAAGTTTGCTTGCACCTGCATTTGTGCTACACAAAGACAAAAGCTTGAGGGGGTGTTGGGTCTATACCTAATGTAGAAGTCGTTGTTGATGTTGTTGTATAGCTCCGGACAATTCTCTTGAACAAGTCCGTGGTACGGAGACAGCCAATCGATCTCACAGGATTGACCCAGAGATCCCCCCCCCCCCCCAACCCCCTCACATCCAGGATTGTGTTCCCCCTACTTTAGAAAGTCGGGGCCACGACAGGGTTAGAGAGAGAGACAGAGAGACAAGAGGGAAAGGGCTGGTCCATGGGGACCGAATGGCACTCTGACCGTGACCTTGCTGCCTTGACGAATCCGGGCAGCAAGGAAGATTGGGGAAGATTTGGTCCCCGACTTGCGTTGGGGGTACAACCACCGCGAAGAGGCGTCCCCGATAGTTGTTGCAGAAGCAGTTGTTTATGGAGGTGAAGGGGTGGTGGTTACCATTAGTTTGTGAAAAGGTGGAAGTTGATAAATTAATGGTGCAATAAAACCTTCAGCTATTTGTGATGTTAGCATCACAGACTCTGCAGCGTTCTTCGGCCTCTTATTGAAATGGAAACAAATGCACAAACGCCAATTGAGCTGCAAACATGGAAGACCCATAATCTGGGGGGACTCACATTGCCATAGTGAGCACGTGGCATGCTGAGTGCTGCAAGGAGGATGTAAATGTCTGTTTTTATGGGAAAAGGCCAAGCCCCCCAAATCCCTCTGTTCCTGTACCACCCTTTATTCACAGCATGGAAGCTTCCGTCCCACCAAGGTGGATAAATTCCCAGCCAATCTTGACTCCTCCATGGTTACGGGACCTGATGGCAACAATGCTTTAATCTTGAAGACTTATTCATCGGCTTTGTGGACCCCTGTTAGTCTGCCCTTTCTCCGAGGGTTTCACGCTTGCCTCACGGAAAGTTGCTGATGTTACCATAAACCAAGTTATCTTTTCCATACTGTCGGACCATTTTGTTGAGTGTACACTTTATGCTGTACATTTCACGACTTGTCTGCAAGTGTTAAATCAATGACGATTTGTTGCTGGGAAAACATTTCTCTGTGTGCGATTATTAGTGCAACTTATCACTAAAGTGGTTTGTGCTGGCCCTTGTGTAAAGGGCTCGGGGTACTGCCTATTGCTCCGGAGATCCTAATTGATGTGCTCGGGAGACCAATACGTTCCCCGAGGGCGGGTCGCGCCGTATGAGCAATCAGAAGTGACCGAGCGAAGCTACCATCCAAATGCTGACACAATTTTACACCCCCCCCCCGCCCCCTCCCCCAATCTTCAACAACAGTATGCCAATTCAGAAATGCAAACAAATTCAAAACAGGGGAATAGATGCAAATACTTTACTCAAAATGAAGACAAAACACAGGGTGCAACACCAAGGAAAAGATAAATCATAAGGAAAATAAATCCCGCTGATATGCAGCGGCAAAGATCAAGTAATTAAAGGACAGACAGGCACCAAGACAAAACAGACAAGACAATTAAACGACCCACCCGGTATCCCTAGCTAATCCCAAAGGGGAGGGAGAGGGTAGTAAAATAACAAAGAAATATTCGCCAGGATATAAAGAAGATATAAAGGATAAAAAGAATACTGCTAGAGCTAATCAAAATGGAGGTCAACTTCAACATCTTCACCCCCATCATCATCATGCACCGTACTATATGCAGAGCAGACGGGTCACCACTCCGGCTCAAGAAGTCAGGGCAGGAATTTGTAATTTGTTCAGGGTGTCGGGTATAGCTCACCTACTCTAGGTAGAATGACACCTTAGGATCGTTAATTGGCCACCAACAAATGCCGGCATATAGGACACACGTTTAACGTCCATTCAAGGGACTACACACACATGTTTAACCCTTAGATGCAGGCGTCAAAAATCCTACATAAACGCAGCCTCGGAGAAGGAGGCCCAACGGATGTATTCGTGTACTGTTTTACTTTATTATACTTTTTTATATATTTTTTCTCTTTAATATCCTTTCTCAATCCAAGTCGATGCTCATGCATGTGTATTTTCTCAGAAAATGCGAATTAATTATTGATCCTATTAGTTGGAAGAATCCCATACAAGTAATGAATCTTTTCTTTTTTTTTTGGAATTTTTTTTTTTTGTTCTTGGGTTTTCAACTTTTTTTCTCTAAAAGGTTGAGGCTCATGGAGGAGTATTTGCTCAAAAAATATGATTCACTAATCCTTTTATTTATAATGTATATGTCCACAACTGTCAAAAATCCTACACCTATGCAGCCATTGGGCCTCAGAGGCCCCACAAATGTATTCGTGTAATGTTTTTAAATTTTCATATTTTTGTCACTGAATTATTTGTAACCAAGTTATAGGAGCATATAATGAGGCTCATAACAAGAAAATAATGATATAATATAGTCGTGCAATAACATTTATGTGGGGACTCGAAGGCCCCAGGCCTGCATTTGTGTCAGATTTTCAGGTTATAAGTGAAGAATGAAGATTTTCCCATGAGCCTGAATGAATTTTTATTTATTAACATCACTGAATTTTGTGTAACAACATGAAAGTCGGTGAAAATGAGGCTCATTCCAAAAAAAATAATTGTACAGCATAGTTTTTGCAACAAAAAAAACCTTGTGGGCCTTCGAGGCCCAATCACTGCATCCAAGGGTTAAACCACCCTGCCTATGAAACACCGAGATGACAGTTTATAGCTGGTTCGGGATTCGATCTCACGCAAGATTGCTTCAAGGTGAGCGTGTGTACCTCTCGGCCATCATGAGTATAATTTTACACAAAAAATGGATCCTGCTGCAAACAATGTCTCCAGAACAAGTAAAGACAATTGATACCTTGTGGCAAATCTGGTCGGCACAAAGAAGGATAACCAAGCATGTCTATTGAAGGAACACTGCACCATCAGGGGGAGGAAGCCATAGATGGAAACGTTCTCAATTTTAATGTATATTAATTCATAACAAGGTTGCCAAAAGGAACCATCTTCACTACAGACCAGTCAGCCTTCTCCCCCATAATAAGCAAGGTAATGGATGAATGATATCACAGCAGACCTCAAGACCTCTTTCTTCCCTTACCCTAAGATATCTGACCATAAATTTGACTATTTCCAAGGACAGTTCATGCTGGCATGCTCCTTCAGAGATCAAAACAAGAGGTCCGGGGCCCTTCATTGTTTATTTATTTAATGCTACCGAGTATTCGTTTAAATTTAGATATATCGGTCTAGCTAGACCAATCAATTACTATTGTCAGCTTCTGTGAGAGGTACAGTCTTTGGGCCTCCTGGGCCTTACTATCAGCTCTAACCTGCTAACCTGTCAGCCTCACTATCAGCTCTGTGGGCCTCCTGGGCCTCAATATAAGCTCGAAGCTGTTAGCCTCACTATCTGCTCTGTGAGCCACCTGGGCCTCAATATCAGCTCTAAGCTGTCAGCCTCACTATCAGCTCTGTGGACCTCCTGGGCCTCAATATAAGCTCGAAGCTGTTAGCCTCACTATCTCCTCTGCGGGCCTCCTGGGCCTCACTATCAGCTCTAACCTGCTAACCTGTCAGCCTCACTATCAGCTCCGTGAGCCAGCTGGGCCTCAATATCAGCTCAAAGCTGTCAGCCTCACTATCAGCTCTGTGGGCCTCCTGGGCCTCAATAGAAGCTCGAAGCTGTTAGCCTCACTATCTGCTCTGTGAGCCACCTGGGCCTCAATATCAGCTCTAAGCTGTCAGCCTCACTATCAGCTCTGTGAGCCACTTGGGCCTCACTATCAGCTCTAACCTGTCAGCCTCACTATCAGCTCTGTGAGCCACTTGGGCCTCACTATCAGCTCTAACCTGTCAGCCTCACTATCAGTTCTGTGGGCCTCCTGGGCCTCACTATCAGCTCTAACCTGTCAGCCTCACTATCAGCTCTGTGAGCCACTTGGGCCTCACTATCAGCTCTAACCAGTCAGCCTCACTATCAGCTCTGTGGGCCTCCTGGGCCTCACTATCAGCTTTGTGGGCCTCCTGGGCCTCACTATCAGCTCTGTGGGCCTCACTATCAGCTCTATCCTGCCAGCCACACAATCAGCTCTGTGGGTCTCCTGGGCCTCAATATAAGCTCAATCCTGTCACCCTCACTATCAGCTCTGTGAGACACCTGGGCCTCACTATCAGCTCTAAGCTGTTTGCCTCACTTTCACCTCCATGGGCCTCCTGGGCCTCACTATCAGCTCTGTGGACCTCCTGGGCCTCACTATCAGCTCTATCCTGCCAGCTTCACTATCAGCTCTGTGGACCTCCTGGGCCTCACTATCATCTCTGTGAGCCACCTTGGCCTCACTATCAGCTCTAATCTGTCAGCCTCACTATCAGCTCTGTGGGCCTCCTGGGCCTCACTATCAGCTCTGTGGACCTCCTGGGCCTCACTATCAGCTCTAATCTGTCAGCCTCACTATGAGCTCTGTGGGCCTCTCTGGGCCTCATTGTCAGCTCTAAGCTGTCAGCCTCACTATCAGCTCTATGGACCTCCTGGGCCTTACTATCAGCTAGAACCTGTCAGCCTCACTATCAGCTCTGTGAGCCACTTGGGCCTCACTATCAGCTCTAACCTGTCAGCCTCACTATCAGCTCTGTGAGCCACTTGGGCCTCACTATCAGCTCTAATCTGTCAGCCTCACTATCAGCTCTGTGGGCCTCTCTGGGCCTCATTGTCAGCTCTATCCTGCCAGCCTCATTGTCAGCTCTATCCTGCCAGCCTCACTATCAGCTCTGTGGACCTCCTGGGCCTCACTATCAGCTCTGTGGACCTCCTGGGCCTCACTATCAGCTCTAACCTGTCATGAGCAGATCCTCCAACCTGCTCTTTCAGAATCCTCTGCAGGGCCAGATCCCAATTCCTCTGCTGTCCTCAGATTGTAAAAGTATACAAGATTGTCACATGAAGTGCAATGTAATATTTCTCCCCACGATGGGCTGGTGTTTTTGCTTCCCCTTTACCACCCTTCACCCTTCTCTGATGCCATGGATCTGAGGATCTCTGTGTTTTTGTCATTTTGTGGCAGAAGACTGCGTCTCAGAGTCTGAATTTTTCTGACCAAAGACAGGCTAGTGGCCTAGCAGTCTTCCACTATCTCTCTTCTGATCTTACACCTGCCTTTTCACCTGTCTGCTCAACCCCTGCTCCTACAAGGTCACACACATTCTACCACAAGGCCTACCTTGTTACCTTACACAACACTAAGCTTCACAATCACATTCAACTACCCACCATCACTTAATGGTCTCTCCAGTTTGTACATTTGACCTTTTATACAACTAGCTTAGTCCCTATAACCACCAATCCGCCTCTTTCTTGCGCTTTAGCACAAGGATACAAAATTGCAGGCTTCCTAGAGTATCTCGGTGATTTTTGTAAAGGCACAAAGGTCGTTTCTTCCAAAAGGTGTCCTGGTAATTTTATACCGATTTGATTACATCAGATGAGGGTGCTGGCTAATATCCCTGGCTCCACAATGCAGCACCCCCTGCTGCCACCGCACCAATACAGGACCTGTGTCATTGGCATCTCATAATATAAGGATAAGTCTCACGGTCTGATTGTTGTAATGAAGTTGAATTTAATGAATCTTTCCCCCCAATCGAGTACTCTAAAGCAGGACCAGACAGCTATGAAATGAAAATGATACCAACAAAGATGTCTGACCATAAATGGGAAAATTGTATGAGAAAATTGAGACTAAAGCTTTTATAGGAAAAATATGAATTTGTCGACTTCATTGAATTATTCAAGAGAATGAAAGAAAAATTCATGAATAAATTGAATTATAGCTGTTTGGTCTTGCTTTAGAACACCAATGAAAAAGCAAAAACACCAGGTATCAGATATGAGATACAGTATTACTGTTTAGCAATCACAATGTCGTTACACACATAAACTTGGATGAAGAAGAAATGTCCTCTTTATCTCGCTAAGCTTCAGATGGGGCTAAAGTGACACCACATCAGGGTGGTGTTCTCCCTTTGGGGGCTCAATAATGGGAACAAATTGTGGGTTCAAGCCAAAACACAACTAGCACATGGTTAAAGTTAACCAAGACGACGTATAGAAGGATACAGAGACCTGTGGTATTTGTTGCCAGAATGAATAATAACCAACGATGTCCCTCTCACAGGTCTGTTGAACATATCTCACTTATCCAAAACACTTGTTAACACCCGGTATAAAAACATTAACACTGGGTATAAAAACATTAACACCCGGTATAGAAACATTAACACCCGGTATAGAAACATTAACACCCGGACTAAAAACATTAACACCTGGTATAAAAACATTAACACTGGGTATAAAAACATTAACACCCGGTATAGAAACATTAACACCCGGTATAGAAACATTAACACCCGGTATAAAAACATTAACACCTGGTATAAAAACATTAACACCTGGTATAAAAACATTAACACCTGGTATAAAAACATTAACACTGGGTATAAAAACATTAACACCCGGTATAAAAACATTAACACCCAGTATAAAAACATTAACAGCAGGTATAAAAACATTAACACCTGGTATAAAAACATTAACACTGGGTATAAAAACATTAACACCCGGTATAGAAACATTAACACCCGGTATAGAAACATTAACACCCAGTATAAAAACATTAACACCTGGTATAAAAACATTAACACCCGGTATAAAAACATTAACACCTGGTATAAAAACATTAACACCAGGTATAAAAACATTAACACTGGGTATAAAAACATTAACACTGGGTATAAAAACATTAACACCCAGTATAAAAACATTAACACCTGGTATAAAAACATCAACACCAGGTATAAAAACATTAACACCAGGTATAAAACATTAACACTGGGTATAAAAACATTAACACTGGGTATAAAAACATTAACACCCAGTATAAAAACATTAACAGCAGGTATAAAAACATTAACACCCTTTATAAAAACATCAACACCAGGTATAAAAACATTAACACCAGGTATAAAAACATTAACACTGGGTATAAAAACATTAACACTGGGTATAAAAACATTAACACCCAGTATAAAAACATTAACACTTGGTATAAAAACATTAACACCAGATATAAAAACATTAACACCAGATATAAAAAAACCCATTAACACCAGATTTTAAAACATTAACACCAGATATAAAAACATTAACACCAGATATAAAAACATTAACACCAGATATAAAAACATTAACACCAGGTATAAAACATCAACACCATGTATAAAAACATTAACATCAGATATAAAAACATTAACACCAGATATAAAAACATTAACACCAGATATAAAAACATTAACACCAGATATAAAAACAATAAAACCAGATATAAAACATTAACACCAGATATAAAAATATTAACACCAGGTAAAAAACATTAACACCATGTATAAAAACATTAACATCAGGTATAAAAACATTAACATCAGGTATAAAAACATTAACACCAGGTATAAAAACATTAACACAAGGTATAAAAACATTAACACCAGGTTTAAAAACATTAACACCTGGTATAAAAACATTAACACCTGGTATAAAAACATTAACACCAGGTATAAAAACATTAACACCAGGTTTAAAAAAACTTACTTTTCTAGATATGCAGTAGTGAAAAGGCCGACCATTTATACTCCAACATGCAGCCGAGTGACTCCATTCCATCAGAGAGAGACAAAATGCCCTGATATTTTACTGGAGCCTTAAGTGTGTTTTAATTCCAGTACTTATATGGAGAGGTCAACTTGACTGTTTTTGTAATGTTATGTAAAATTAAACAATAGATTCACCACATTTACTGTATGCACAGCACAGGGTCAGATAATTATGTCCTGTTTGGTTTAACTTTGTAAAAGGGCAAAAATGAGATGATAATGTTGGTAACTAATCTTGACAATGTCAAATTGGAGGCCAAAACAGCACAAAAGGAGACTAAATGTTCCCAGTGTTTGTGCACGTGGACTGAAAACAATTTCAACAGACCACAGTGAACACAACTGAGTGATGGAAACTGAACTTCATTGAAACTATCGTTAGTACAAATTTGTAATATATATATACAGTCACGTGAAAAAGTAAGTACACCCCATGTAAAGTTTTGACTTTTTCAACATATTTCAACATGCAGCTATTTGATCTTCATTTCAACAATATTGATAGATAAAGGTGATATAATATAACAAATATCATGAAACATTTACATTTTGTAGTCCATTGTATAATTTAAATAAACATAAATGCAAATTTCGCATGTGGAAAAAGTAAGTACACCCCATGAAATGTTTTTAAAATCTTTTTAACATATGTGGACATATCAATATTTGATCTTCATTTAAACAGTATCTATAGATAAAGGTGATCTAATTGAACAAAAAACAATGAAAACTTGACTTAGCAATAATTTAGTCAACAAAAAATTGTTGCACAGCATGCGCAGCTTGTTTCAAATCCCCCCACAACATCTCGATGGGATTTAGATCCAGGCATTGACTTGGCCATTCCAGAACCCTCCATTTCCTTCTTTTCAGCCATTCCTTGGTGGATTTACTGGTATGTTTAGGGTCATTGTCATGTTGCAAGGTCCACCTTCGGTTGAGCTTCAACTTTCCGACAGATGGCCTCACATTTTCCTCAAGCACCCTCTGGTACAATGAAGAATTCATAGTGGATTCTATGATGGTGAGCTGCCCAGGCCCTGATGCAGCAAAGCTGCCCCAAACCATAATATTTCCACCACCATGCTTTACAGTTGGTATCAGGTTCTTGTGGTCAAATGCTGTCTTTGGTTTTCGCCAAACATGTCTTCTGGTACTGTGGCCAAATAGCTCTACCTTTGACTCATCTGTCCAGAGCACATTGTTCCAGAAGTGCTGGTCTTTGCCGAGGTGTTCATTGGCAAACTTTAGTCTTGCCCTGATGTTCTTTCTGGACAGCAAAGGTTTCCTCCTGGCACACCTCCCATGTAGATCAAATTTGTGCAGCCTCTTTCTAATGGTAGACTCGTGCACTTTGACATCAACAGTGGCAAGAGCTACCTGTAGGTCCCGTGATGACATTCTGGGGTTCTTAGACACTTCTTTCAGCATCTTGCAGTCTACTCTCGGGCTGAACTTGCTGGGTCGGCCTGGCCTGAACAAGTTGGCAGTTGTTTGGAATCTTCTCCACTTGATGATGATCTTCTGGACAGTCAAATGATTGATTTCAAATTGTTTGGAGATCTTTTTAAATATCTCCCCAGACTCGTAGGCATCTTTAACCTTCTTTCTGAAGGCCTCAGAGAGCTCTTTTGATCTCGGCATGGTGACGCCGCACACTTCAACAACATAGCGCAAACCAAACTAAATGTCTGAGGTTTAAATAAGACAGATTCCTCGAAGATCCTCTCCAACGATTTCTAATCATTTGCACCTGAGCTGGTGCACCTGATTCTAATTTTAGGTATTTGAAGTAGTGATAAATGACGGTGTGTACTTACTTTTTCCACATGCGAAATTTGCATTTATGTTTATTTAAATTATACAATGGACTACAAAATGTAAATGTTTCATGATATTTGTTATATTATATCACCTTTATCTATCAATATTGTTGAAATGAAGATCAAATAGCTGTATGTTGAAATATGTTGAAAAAGTCAAAACTTTACATGGGGTGTACTTACTTTTTCACGTGACTATATATATATATATATATATGTGTATATATATGCAGCCGTGTGACTATATATATATATATATACACACACTCACATACAGAACAAACACTCACCCTATTATTTAGAGGTCTCAGTTGGTAACCATGCCTTTGCCGTGCAGGGTAATGTGAGGAGTTCCTCAGTATTTCATGGTTACACGTCCCATTGTAAAAGGAAACATTTTCCAGCAGTGAGATGTGGTGTCGGCCATTCACAGACCCTTCCAGTGGTTTGATGAAGTAGGTCCTGTTTGTCAGAGACACGTAGCCCCTGCTCGCAGCCATGGCAGAATGGTGACATTGGCACAAGGGTGGGCATGAGGAGTAGAGAAGAGAGAACAAAGTTACAAGATGGAGAGGTTCAGTAAATCTAGGCCATTGAGAAGTAACACCAGGTAGATATTCAATAGTTTCAGTTTATTTTAGTATAACCACAACAAATTGTTTTAAATTATGATAATCTCATGAAAATAAATGAAGACTATGGAAAGACGTATATAGGGTAATAAACACACTCTTATCAAACTTTAGTTAACATAACCCAATGTTTACCTTATCTGCAGATGTAGACCGACACTATCTCTTCGTAGGGACGAGCATTCTGTTTCAAAGACTTTACCTGTGCTGAGAAGATACCCTGAGGGAGACTATATGACTTTGCACTGCCATTTTTGGGTGCCATTTCCAACCCATCAACTGTCATTCCAGTGATTGATAGGCAGGGGGTGATGCATCCATGAGTATGGTATCATTCATCCCTTGTGCGTTGTGTGATGGTTGTATAGTCCAAGGTGGGACCCACAGTGTCTCCCACAAACATTTGAGGTATAGACTGGTCCTTGCGGAGATGGACGTTAGCAGGTGTTCCTTTCTTGCCTCTGCTGTCTCTCGATAGCAAATCTCCCACATTCACAGTGGTCCAGGCCTTTGCGGCAAATGTTATGCCAAGCCGACCTGTTTGTGGCCTGAAGTTCCCAGGTGACAACTGGGATGGCACAAGACTTGAGTGTAGACTTAAGGATGGAAGGTGTCCTGATCACTACATGAAGACTTCACCTGACCAATGAAAGGGGCAGATGTCCGCTATACCCACTTAAAAACACAAGTACAGTGAATGTCGGATTGACGGCGAGGTGAAATAACTTCAGGGTCTGCTCGTTAAATCAGTCTCGATACAGAACAAAGTTTATTCAATTTATGATTGCACAGATCATTGGGTAAAACAAACTTTGAGTGTGCAATTGTGTGACATGGATACTTTCCGCATTGCAACACTAAATGCACAAAGTACACCCAAACCCCCCTCCCCCACCAAAAAAACCGAGCAGTTCTAAATAAAATATGATATCAAGCCTCATTGAACATCTGCAGAATCATTTAAACACATCGTTGTGTTGGCAAACACATTCTCATTAATTCTACTTGTGTCAAATTAAGTTACGTATACCATTATCATAGCCGCACTGATGACATCTTACATTGCAAGCCAAACATTTATTTATTATCTGATAGAACTGCAAGGGTCCTATTAAAAGGTGACCCTTTTGACTATCCATAAAAGGAAATTTTTTTTAACCTGGATTTTTTTTAACCTGGATTTTTTTGAACCTGGATTTTTTTTTAACCTGGATTTTTCTTGAACCTCGATTTTTTTTGAACCTCGATTTTTTTTTTAACATGGATTTTTTTTAACCTGGATTTTTTTTGAACCTGGATTTTTTTTAACCTCGATTTTCTTTAACCTCGATTTTTTTTAACCTCCATTTTTTTTGAACCTGGATTTTTTAACCTTGATTTTTTTAACCTCGATTTTTTTTAACCTCGATTTTTTTAACCTGGATTTTTGTTAACCTGGATTTTTTTGAACCTGGATTTTTTTGAACCTGGATTTTTTTGAACCTGGATTTTTTTTAACCTGAATTTTTTTAACCTACCTTGAACCCGGCTCTTGTGGAAGATACGGTGCGATCATTTGCATCCAGATGATTATCGACAGGGAAGATCATTTTATCGCGTCCAGGCATCGCCACTGGCATTGGATGATAACCACAGGATTCGATAAATTGAATTATACCACATGGGTCCTAAGGGTTGACAGGATATCTTCGAGGTGTACGCTTTCACCTTCGAGCTGTCTAGCCTGGGTTTGAATCCGGACCCAACTATAAACTGTCAACGTAGTGCTTTGCAGGCAGGGCGAGACATCAATGTGTGTGCCGTCCCTCCGATGGACATCACAAAGAGAAGACCTATTACGAAGACCTGAATCAGTAGGCTATCAATAGCACTTGGCCTGTTGCTCTCACATTGCAGACAGGTCAGTGTCCTCTCTGTTCCTTACCACCTATCCTCCGGTATAGCTCCCTCTACCCTCTCCGCCCTCTGACCACCTACGCCATAAAAGCTGTCAAAAACGTTTAACTTCTGGAAGATGAGATAAAATAATTTAATCTTTTGCATTTATGACTTATTTCAGTCAAAACAAATAATGTTGCTTGCAGGTCAAACAAGGTACCGGAAATTGCCATTTCACAACTGGTGGGGAGCATCCATGAATGGCAAGGATCAGGCCTGAAAGGTAAAAATATTTCTTTGGCACAACCTAATGAACCCTGAAGCAAAACCAAGCTTCTTCATATCTGATTGCAATGACGCTCATGTAGGCCTACGCTCAAAATTTCATAGATTATAGCACCAAGATGAACCAGTCGGCTATCAATAGCACAAGGCCTGTTGCCCTCACATTGCAGACAGGTCAGTGTCCTCTCTGTTCTTTACCACCTATCCTCCGGTACAGCTCCCTCTACCCTCTCAGCCCTCTGACCACCTGTCCAGCTTTTCCTGGGTATGGAAGTCCTTCCATAAACCCATTCTAAAAATTCCAAATTCTTGCTCTAACTTAGGGTATGGAAGTCCTTCCATAAACCCATACTAAAAATTCCAAATTCTTGCCTCTAACTTAGGGTATGGAAGTCCTTCCATAAACCCATTCTAAAAATTCCAAATTCTTGCTCTAACTTAGGGTATGGAAGTCCTTCCATAAACTCATTCTAAAAATTCCAAATTCTTGCTCTAACTTAGGGTATGGAAGTCCTTCCATAAACCCATTCTAAAAATTCCATATTCTTGCTCTAACCTCGGGTATGGAAGTCCTTCCATAAACCCATTCTAAAAATTCCAAATTCTTGCTCTAACTTAGGGTATGGAAGTCCTTCCATAAACCCATACTAAAAATTCCAAATTCTTGCTCTAACTTAGGGTATGGAAGTCCTTCCATAAACCCATTCTAAAAATTCCATATTCTTGCTCTAACCTCGGGTATGGAAGTCCTTCCATAAACCCATTCTAAAAATTCCAAATTCTTGCTCTAACTTAGGGTATGGAAGTCCTTCCATAAACCCATTCTAAAAATTCCAAATTCTTGCTCTAACTTAGGGTATGGAAGTCCTTCCATAAACCCATTCTAAAAATTCCAAATTCTTGCTCTAACTTAGGGTATGGAAGT
Source organism: Myxine glutinosa (assembly GCF_964187855.1). Taxonomy (NCBI): domain Eukaryota; kingdom Metazoa; phylum Chordata; class Myxini; order Myxiniformes; family Myxinidae; genus Myxine; species Myxine glutinosa. Next base: position 11,219,353 of record NC_136263.1, on the reverse strand, counting down.
CCTTCCATAAACCCATTCTAAAAATTCCATATTCTTGCTCTAACTTAGAGTATGGAAGTCCTTCCATAAACCCATACTAAAAATTCCAAATTCTTGCTCTAACTTAGGGTATGGAAGTCCTTCCATAAACCCATTCTAAAAATTCCAAATTCTTGCTCTAACTTAGGGTATGGAAGTCCTTCCATAAACCCATACTAAAAATTCCAAATTCTTGCTCTAACTTAGGGTATGGAAGTCCTTCCATAAACCCATTCTAAAAATTCCATATTCTTGCTCTAACTTGGGGTATGGAATTCCTTCCATAAACCCATTCTAAAAATTCCAAATTCTTGCTCTAACTTAGGGTATGGAAGTCTTTCCATAAACCCATACTAAAAATTCCAAATTCTTGCTCTAACTTAGGGTATGGAAGTCCTTCCATAAACCCATACTAAAAATTCCAAATTCTTGCTCTAACTTAGGGTATGGAAGTCCTTCCATAAACCCATTCTAAAAATTCCAAATTCTTGCTCTAACTTAGGGTATGGAAGTCCTTCCATAAACCCATACTAAAAATTCCAAATTCTTGCTCTAACTTAGGGTATGGAAGTCCTTCCATAAACCCATACTAAAAATTCCAAATTCTTGCTCTAACTTAGGGTATGGAAGTCCTTCCATAAACCCATACTAAAAATTCCAAATTCTTGCTCTAACTTAGGGTATGGAAGTCCTTCCATAAACCCATACTAAAAATTCCAAATTCTTGCTCTAACTTAGGGTATGGAAGTCCTTCCATAAACCCATACTAAAAATTCCAAATTCTTGCTCTAACTTAGGGTATGGAAGTCTTTCCATAAACCCATTCTAAAAATTCCAAATTCTTGCTCTAACTTAGGGTATGGAAGTCCTTCCATAAACCCATACTAAAAATTCCAAATTCTTGCTCTAACTTAGGGTATGGAAGTCCTTCCATAAACCCATACTAAAAATTCCAAATTCTTGCTCTAACTTAGGGTATGGAAGTCCTTCCATAAACCCATACTAAAAATTCCAAATTCTTGCTCTAACTTAGGGTATGGAAGTCCTTCCATAAACCCATACTAAAAATTCCAAATTCTTGCTCTAACTTAGGGTATGGAAGTCCTTCCATAAACCCATTCTAAAAATTTCAAATTCTTGCTCTAACTTAGGGTATGGAAGTCCTTCCATAAACCCATTCTAAAAATTCCAAATTCTTGCTCTAACTTAGGGTATGGAAGTCCTTCCATAAACCCATACTAAAAATTCCATATTCTTGCTCTAACTTGGGGTATGGAAGTCCTTCCATAAACCCATTCTAAAAATTTCAAATTCTTGCTCGAACTTAGGGTATGGAAGTCCTTCCATAAACCCATTCTAAAAATTCCATATTCTTGCTCTAACCTCGGGTATGGAAGTCCTTCCATAAACCCATTCTAAAAATTCCAAATTCTTGCTCTAACTTACAGTGGGCACTACATCAGCGGTGCCGCTGCAAGAACTGATGCTAACCCACAGTCATGCGCCGCAAACAACCGACGATGACCAATCACACCCTCAATCAAATCAAGAATAGAATTTCGAAGAAAACAAAACACTTTTCCAAACAAATAGACACACAACATCTAATATCAGCGATTGCACTCGAGTGAAACAAACTTTCCAGCCACACAAGCTTAAGGAATTAAATAAACACATGTCTATTCACCAATGCATGAAAGAATGACAGCATGATTTTACAAATCTATAAACCTAAGTGGCATCCATAAATATAAAGGCGAAAAACAAACTGGCGATGAAAAGTCTGATAATTTGTCTCTAAAAATACCATAATTAACTGTGCATGAAGATAAATGATGTCACACTCCAATTCCACCACTCTCAGGGAAGAAACGACAAGATCTATCACAAGGTAATCCGACGAGTGGTGGTGAAGGCGACGATATTTCTGAAAACTCTGACCACCCAATCCGCTCCTCATCCTACTGATCTACCTCCTCTCACATGTTTTTGCCAGAGCCAGAGATGAATGCTTCCTGTTTCTCGGAGGCTGCTTGTTTTATTATTATGAAGCAAAAGGAGAATACGAGATACGGCTTGAAAGTTTCCAGTGCAGCAAGCAGCCAAGATTCTGTGGATTTAACCCGAGAATCACCGTGGTCTTTGGTGACCCCATTATCGTGTACAGGACAAGGCAAACATTGAGTGGGGAGAAATAAGAGGATTTCGACAAATTCATACGAACAGAAAAGATGAAACGGCTCTGCAGCATCCAAATGTCAATTTCGTATTATGATTGATATTTCCCATCGGTTACAAGGGACCTGACACTTTCTAGGGTCTTGTTTGTACGATAGGAGAGTCCCGATCTGAAAGGTTTTTGATGCATTCCTGGTTAACCGCGATGTAAATTGTTTGTGTTAAACCAACAGGCCACGTGGGATGGCAGGATCACTTTTGGGGAGTAGATTCGCGTTGTAGTCATCTAATTTGGGTTTGATTCCTCACCTGGTTATAAACTATCACGCTGATGCTTCCCATGCAGGGCCGAGGCATAAATGTACACATATATATACATTGTCCAAGGGCATTAAGCCAGAACTCGCCTGCCAGTGCTGGTTGTTGGCGGCCATTAAAGATCCCTCAGAGTCTTTAGCTAAGATTTGGCAAATTAACACCAGCACTCGAAACAAAATTGAAATTCCTGCCATGACTGACCACTGAGAAGGCAAAGACAAACGATCGAGTACCACCCTTGCCAAGAGACTGCTTCAATCGAATCAACGCTCTGTAAAGAACATATGATGATGATCAGGTGCCAGAACCTGCAAACTCAATATCGCTATGTCTCTTGTCTTCACCAAATACCTCCGCTTACTTTATTTTGGCCTCAGCACAAGTTTAAAACTAGAACGGCACTCAGTAGAGAGCATACCTCCACCTGGTTGGCCATATCACTCAATGGTGAAGAATCACTTAAAAAATTCGACTAGCTGGATCCGGATCCGGATCTTCACCAAAATCGAATCGAATCGTCCTTGTCAAACACACAACCTGTCTAACAAGTTTCGTCCAAATCCATCAATAACTTTGTGAGATATCCTGCTATGTATCATTTTTCGCCCGATCTCTCAATGGTGAAGAATCACGTCAAAAATTAAATAATTCTCATATCCGAATCCATATTCAGATCTTCACCAAAATCGAATAGATTCTTCCTTGTCAGACACCCAACCGGTCCACCAAGTTTTGTCCGAATCCGTCCCCAACTCTTTGAGATATTTTGTTCACAAACGGACAGACAAACGGACAAACAGACAGACAGGGGTGAAAACATAACCTCCTTCCATCTTTGGTGGTGGAGGTAAACAAGAGTGCGTTTTGTAGTCTCAACAGTATAAATCTCCCGGCCTGGAGTCACACAATAAGGATAATGACATTCCACACAACAAAAACTACAATAAGGCCAGTTGAATGTGAAAGTTACACTTTTGGAAAAAACCCAGACGAACGTTGCTAATGCTTCAGTCACATTTGGCTCGGCGGCCGTAGGGTCTAAAAAATCTACGGCCACTAGCAATTCTAGGGCGGCCGCAGTATTTCCATGGTCACACAATGTAGCAGTCACATATGTTTTTATTTTTCGGGTAGCCGCACGGGGTATGTATAAATTGTGGAGACCGAAAACGTGGGGGTGCCGTACGATCTTTGATTTGATGTCGCACGGTGACCTTAGGGCGTCCCTGCGGCGGCCATAGAATTTTCAAGGCAGACGCGAGGTAGCCTCAAGGTGCCCGCAAGGTGACCGCAGGGGAGCCCTAGGGCGAACGTGCGGCCAGACGGACGGTAACGAGTGGGTATATATACCAGTTCTTTTTCATATGTACAACAGCACTTACAGTTGTCATGGCTATGGCTTGTCGAATTGCTACGGCCACCCTAGAAATGAAAAAAGTTATAACTCCGCGCTATCATTCCACGGCGACCCCTACGGCCTGTAAAATATAGCCATACGCCCTAGGGCCACCCTGAGGCCACCTCAGAAACTCTGCGGCCACCGCACGTTTCTGTCAATTTATGGGGGATACGGCCGCTGTATCCTAGCCGTAGAGCAAATGTGACTTACTCCTTAGTTTGACCGTACGATTGACTACGTTCTCCACGACCTCCCTGTAAGTTCCACTCGCATTTTTCCCACATGAACCCAAAACTAAAAATGAGATTCACACCATGTCTCGATTTTCTTACAAATTGGTGCAACTCGAAGCATTTCCTTCATCGTCATCCAGCGGACAAATGCTGCCATAAACAGGTGCCAACTGGAACGGCACTCAGTAGAGAGCATACCTCCACCTGGTGAACACTTTACGTTTTGTATCCCACTGAAAGGCTGTTTCTGGATTCGGACCTGAACCAAAATCTAATCGGCTTGTTCTTGTTTCCTACCCAACTCATCCACTTAGTTTTATCATAATCTGTCCATAACTTTTTGACTTTGAGATAGCATGCTATATATGTCTCTGTTTGGCCCGACCTGCCAATGGTGAAAAATCATTTGAAAATGTAAAAAGATTCTCGTGTCCGGATCAAGATTTGCATCCTAACCAAAATGGAATCAATTCCTCCTTGTTGCACACCTAAACTGTCCACAAAATGTCGTCCAAATCAGTCCACAACTTTTTTAGATATTCTGCTCACAGACAAATAGACAGACAAACAGATAGGGGTGAAAACAACTGCCGTCCGCCTTCGGTGACGGAGGTAAATACGAGTGTAAGAGGCGTTTCACATTCGCTTGAAGAGTCCTCACACCTTAATGTCTTCAATTTCACAACGAATTAGGCAATAAAGAGCATAATGTTGCATGAGATGCTCTTTGGAAGGAAAGTACCTCATACATTCCCAAACACCGACCGAACAATGGTATGAGGAGACCTCAGAAGGACTTAAGTAGAAAATGAAAATTAGAATGAGCACAATCAATTGCATTTGAAGCTGTGATCCGAGAATTGGGAGATGTGATCAATATGGTACTTTTGAAATGATGTATTCTGTCCCAGAATGATCGGTGCGTATGTGCAGAAACCCCAGGTAATGTCGGCGTTCAGGTCATCATAAAGTAGATTGAGAGTGGGAGATAAGTATTGTTACTTAAAATGGATCACAAAGCTTCTGAGATAAGCTGAAAAGACTTTGAAAGGCACCTGAGAGAAAGGGCTGTGCGTCTTGGAGAAAGGGCTGTGCGCATACAACAAAAAACTTGGAGAACTTTCTCAGCTCACCGAACGGGCACCTGCCGTACTGCAAACTCCCGACCAGGTGGATCGGTTGAAGGCCCGAGTGGAAAATACTGACAGATCATTACCATTGAATGGATTATTTATCTGGATTAGGGTCTTCTGAACACCTATGCGAAGGACGTATTTGGGGCTTTTGTATGTACAGGGTAAGTTTAAAATGTTTAAAATGTTTCCTTTACCTTACTAACAAGTGAATCCACTTGGATTCCGCCCAGGTTGGCACATGGAAATTATGATGTAGCATAATTATCATCTCGGGTCAAGATTTGAAATTATGCCATGGTTTTTGTAAAAT
>NC_136263.1:11078761-11208761 GCF_964187855.1 Myxine glutinosa | reverse complement strand
CTATTTTTGAGGTCAAAAGGTCAAAGGTCAACTTAAGGACAAATTTTAAAAATCATCAATTTTCATCTAAAAAGCCATCATATCTCAACACCGCATGACTTGAAAATTGAACATCATTTGCATATCGAGTCAATAAATTGGGAAACATACTATTTTTGAGGTCAAAAGGTCAAAGGTCAACTCAAGCTCAAATTTTAAAAATCATAAATTTTCATCCAAAAAGCCATCAATTCTCAACCGATTGACTTGAAAATTGAACAGCATTTGCATATCGAGTCACTAAATTGGGAAACATACTATTTTTGTGGTCAAAAGGTAGGTCAACTCAAGGTCAAATTTTAAAAATCATCAATTTTCATCTAAAAAGCCATCAATTCTCAACCGATTGACTTAAAAATTGAACAGCATTTGTATATCAAGTCACTAAATTGGGAAACATACTATTTTTGTGGTCAAAAGGTAGGTCAACCCAAGGTTAAATTTTAAAAATAATCAATTTTCATCTAAAAAGCCATCAATTCTCAACCGATTGACTTGAAAATTGAACAGCATTTGTATATCAAGTCACTAAATTGGGAAACATACTATTTTTGAGGTCAAAAGGTCAAAGGTCAACTCAAGGTCAAATTTTTAAAATCATTAATTTTCATCTAAAAAGCCTTCAAGTCTCAACTGATTGACTTGAAAATTGAACAGCATTTGCATATTGAGTCACTAAATTGGGAAATATACTATTTTTAGGTAAAAAGGTCAAAGGTCAACTCAAGGTCAAACCTCAAAAATCATCACTTTTCATCTGAAAAATCGTCACTTTTCTTCCTATTGACCCGAGCTTTGATCAAGATTGTCAATTTTAATCTTGATGAAATGGACAATTTGCTGTATCAATGGAATTTTTTTTCTTGGGGGAGGGGGGGCATATTTTGCATGTATTGTGCTCTGCATGACGTCTTCTTGTTTGTCTGTTTGTTTGTATGTCAATCACCTACAGGTCACAATTTTAAACCGATGTTTGCAAAACTTCACCAAAAGGCGGAGTTAGCCATACAGAAGAAGCCTATTGATTTTGAGGTCATAAGGTCAAAAGGTCAACATAGGCCATAGGTCAACATAGGCCAAAAAGTCAACATACGCCAACGGTCAAGTAATTTTTATTTAAGCGATTCTGCAAGTATCGTGGTATGCACGACATATGTCTTGTTTATTGTTTATTATGCATCCTGTGGCTGCTGGTTGTATTGTTGCTGGGCACGTGCTTGTGCTACTTATGCAGTGCCCCTGTTTCCAGTAAGCTGGTACTCATTTTGCCGACCTTGGCAGGATGACAGACTGAATCAACCCACCTGGTGTTATTTAACGGATTGACCGAGTTTCAAAGTCAAGACCCTAAGATCTTAAAGCAGCCACCTTAACCGTTAAGTTAATAAGCCAACACCAGGCTTATTTTAATGACAGGAAATGGACAGTAAATGGACAAAATCTGCACATAATCCAAATAAATATAAACTATTTATTTGTTCAAGAAAATGTAAATGCATTAAAAAAGAGAATTAGTAGGTGTTATCATTGTGAAATCTTTTCACTTCACTCACCTTTATGAAAAGAAAAAAAAATCATCAATGAGCAATAAATGTGACCGAGTGAATTTTTGAGCAAAATTTGCAGGAAAATTTCAAAATTTCCAAAAAATCTCCAGGCAAAAAATGGCAATTTCCAGGCCGCCTGGCATAACCAAAAGGCAGGTCCCGGATTGGACGAGAAAAAAGTCCCAAAAGCTTTTTGAACCCGATGATCAAACATAGCAATTCTGAGTTTTTCAAATTGCATTTCAGTTTCCCTTTGATTTGATGAACGACACAAATGAAAATGATTGCTGCAATTTCAGCTGCAATTGAATGGCCGATAATGAAGTGATGTAAATGGCAATATATCCTCAATTTGAGAAACAACATATCGGCAAATTCGAGATTGATACCGAGTCCGCAACACACACAACGATATTGAAACCCATCGATTGGGCAATTCCACATGATATTAATGAATGTCATGAATTCCGATCCGTCCCGTAACTTAATGACTGTATAAAGCAAGACGCATTCTCGTTCCTTCTTGCGAACAAACGATCGAGGAAAACCTCAAATAATCATCGTCAAGTGTCATGCGAAGGGTTAAAATTATGATTAATTCCCCAATATTCGTCAAGAGCAAACAGCAGGCTAATTAAGCCTAACACTCCAACACGAAACATATATTGTGATATTTGCCTTTAAGGTATAATAACATTGTTGCGCATTTTAATTCGTTATTGACTTACCATTACCCCAGATGTAATTTGGATTTCCTCCAAAGCTCCATATGCACTCACACAAAACAATCCTCACCTCATATTCACACTCCGCAGCTGCTGGGCAATCATTGTAATGCTTTATGCACCGGCATCTTATCGCTAAACGCAGAATGAATATTTGATTGTAAAAACCTCATTAAAAACTGAATATTTGGCTCGTTTTCATCGTCCCACACACAGGTTAATAAGACAGACACCTGATTGACCAACAACGTCTGGCTTTTAGGCTTTTGCTAACTGGTGTTACGGATCGGTCTCAGCACGTTGCTTCACCTTTGTCACAGGTGGGCCTTATTAGCCACGGTCCTAAGTTTTTAAAAAATAATCCAGGAAAAGATCATCATTGATCTTACTATAATTCACCAAATGTCTGTCTGTCTCTTCCCAGGTACCGCAAAAACGCCTGAACCGATCGCAACGAAATTTTGGGTCGGTTATCCTGGGACCCCCTGGAGTAAAGTAGGCTATATTGTTTTTCCAAATTTTCCAATTTTCCAATTTCCAATTTTCCAGTTTTTCCAAACACGATGGAATAATATTTACCGACATGAACAGTGATGTGGCTTTTATTGAAATTCTACAAATACTGTTTACATTTTGATGATTTGCGTGTGATATGATTTAACAGATGTTTATATAAATCGTTTAAAATAAAATAAAAGCCTTCAATTTCTGATATTTTGCCTTTTTCATTTGGGCCTCCCAATTGAAGCCCCGCCCATAGGGCGGGTACCGTTGCTAGTATCTATAATGCTGATGGTTTTATTCTTCAATGCATCAGGTGGAAGCAATGAGGGATCATGGGCTCCAGCCCACAGTGGTGAGCTGTATTACATTGTGCAAGAAGGTTTTGGAAGAGTAAAACGTGAAGGGCCAACAGATGGCCAGAAATCGATGGAGCTACCTCTTTGTGGTATTATTGTCAGAATCCCTTACTTCTTCAAGAGATTGTAGTATAACGCATAACAGCGACTAAAACATAAAAGACAAAGCATACCAAAATACAAACCCTGTCCACTGTCCACTTTGTACTTGAACTAAACTTGCCGAAGGCAACAACAAAAAAACAGTAAAATTTAGTGTCCTCCGTATTCACATTACAAAGAGATAAATTTGATGTTGGATGAAAAATTAATGAAAATGGATGAAAATTTTGAAAATTTTGAAAAATTTCGTGACAAAAGTTCAAATGGTAAAAATACAAGGCATCTCAAAATTCAAACAGACAAAATAAAGAAACAGAAGTTATTAAGACAACCCGGCTGTCTCACGCTGACGTGCGGAGGACGGACTATAAATAAGGGTTATTTGTACTCACTGTGACTTTGCCCTTTGACCCAATTATTAATGTCATCTACTTATTTTAATAATAAGGGTTTATTGAGAATTTGATGACAAAAGGTAAAATTGAAAAAATTTATATGGCCTGAAGGACAGACAGACAGCCAGACATACAAATGGACACACACACACACACACACACACACACACACACACACACACACACACACACACACACACACACACACACACACACACACACACACACACACACACACACACACACACACAACACTCGATTGCAAAATTGCAAAACCCTGTCTCTCTGCGTGGGCAGACAGGCCAACAGTAAGATTATAATAGATAGACAGACAGGCATGGGCAGACAGGCTAACAATAAGATTATAATCGACAGACAGACAGGCATGGGCAGACAGGCTAACAGTAAGATTATAATAGATAGAGAGACAGGTGTGGGCAGACAGGCTAACAGTAAGATTATAATCGACAGACAGACAGGCGTGGGCAGACAGGCTAACAGTAAGATTATAATAGATAGACAGACAGGCATGGGCAGACAGGCTAACAGTAAGATTATAATCGACAGACAGACAGGCGTGGGCAGACAGGCTAACAGTAAGATTATAATAGATAGACAGACAGGCTAACAGTAAGATTATAATACATAGACAGACAGGCATGGGCAGACAGGCTAGCAGTAAGATTATAATCGACAGACAGACAGGTGTGGGCAGACAGGCTAACAGTAAGATTATAATAGACTACAACAACGACAATGACGACTATGACGATGACGATGAAGAAAAGAAGGAGGAGAAGGAGTTGGAGGAGAAGGAGCAAGAGGACGAAAGTTCAATTGCAGTAGAATTTCCTTGTGGTCTCTAGTTCTGAGTTTAATCCTCGGCGGAGTGGGAATATTGCTATCAAAATAAATAAATAGAACATCAAAAACATCGTAAAATGGGGACAAACTTAAATGCGTTACATCCAAGAAATAATGTGGCGACACCTTGGACAAAATATAAATATAAGCCTTGGTCATCCATCAGGAACTAGTTTGGGAATGTTGATATAATGTGCTAAGTGGGTTTTTTTATAAGAGATAAACCAAGTATTTATGTTCAGGATATTTGAAATTTCCCCCTTTTCACACTTGTTTTTTTTGGAGTGACGGTCCCGTTATACGGGACAAAACTAAACAAAATATTGTTCAACTGACGATAATGTGACGACAGCCTGTCCGTACCAAGAAAGGACTATTCTGAACGTACTTGAGTGCGGACAGCATAAAAGTAGGTAAAACATATTTGGGTTCAGATGATGAAACATTATTTTAGTCTTTTTTGTCTATCCTTCAACAAAATGTCACTCTACAGGGTTGGCGACAAACAGAGTTGGCGGCAGGAAGGGCATCCGGCCGTAAAACATTGCTTCAAAAAGTGGACCAAAAAACAACAACAACCACGGTCCCCGAAAAAGGCCAACCCCCGTTTGCGGGGAAAAATGGCCTCTAAACGGTGGTTTTGTCCTTCAACAAAATGTCACCCTAGCCGACCGCTTCCCCTTCATTTTAATTATTTTGAACGACTGTTGGGGAATGTTTTCTTGCAATGTCACATGACTGCCTCGTTACAAAACTGTTCATTTGAACAGGCTTTCCCCATCCAAAACCTTGATCTTTTCTACCCCCGTTAATTCACCCCAGATCCATTTTTCTGAAATACCGACTTCTTTCCTGGGAGTCCTCGCTGTGTCCATGTGTTTTCTACCTCCCCCACCCCCCTTCCCATGCCTCTTCCCCCCCAAACCCTCTCCCTCCCACAGATCTCCCGATGTCCTGCTCTCAAATGTTGTACTTGTGTGCTTCCCCCTCTCTCCCCATCTTATCTCCCACTCCCTTCATTATGTCTTATGTGTCCGTTTGTTTTTTTGTCATTAATGTTAGCTCTTACACGAGCCTCGATCTTGTCTACAATATACATATATATATATTTGTCTTGTACAATCATACTGCAGCTCTTTTGGCTGCTTTTAGAATTTTGCCTTTCGACATTCGAGGCACGCTATTTGATACTGCTGATATCACGTGTCACTCACATCATGTGATCATTCATATTTGCATTATTTTTTATGTTGTTATTTCGGGGGGGGGGCGGGGGGGGGGAAATCCAACATTGAAGTCTGCTCTTGGTAAAGTAGGCCTGGGATTTGTATTTTGAATTCAAACATTTCTGAACGTACTTGAGTGCGGACAGCATAAAAGTAGCGAAAAAATATTTGCATTCATGTCATGGAGGTGCTGTAATGCCCGATATCGTAAAAAGCCTGTTCAAATCTTGGATGTAACGCATTGTTGTGTGCTTCCCCTTCTCTCCCCATCTTGTCTTCCGCTCCCTCTTTTTGTATATTTTGTTTGTCTGGTTGATTTGTTTGTGAAATAAATGTTAGCTCTTTCACGAGCCTCGATTCAGTATACAAAAAAAACAAAAAAAAACAAACAAAAAAACAAAACATGGATCTTCCAAGAAAGCAATCAACATTCTTGTTTTTCCCAACACGGATAGATGGCTTCCTTATGGTTTGTTAATTACTTTAATCGTGCTCTTTGGATTGAGATTATGACTTGGTTTTCTCGAAATTAAGCTCATCAGTGAGTAAGTTGAAATTTTGCATATTTTTCAGTAGAAATAAAAATGTCTGGGCAAACTGAAATAGAAAATAAATATGGAGGAAAACATTTTAAGAATAACACCAAGGACTATGGGAGGAAAGAGGAGATTTGTCTAAATGATAAAATGTTTATGCAAATGCCGGAAGGTTGGTCTGCAGCACATTCGGCATGTAGCTTTAAAAATGATGATGACATATTATGAAGCGTTTTGTGGTGCGGCACATATAGACTTGCTGCATTGCCCTCACCAGTCTTCGTCATTATCCCATGGATGGCCAGCGTAGACCGACACGTCCTGAAAAAGTGGCAACCTATTTGAGTTAAAATGTAACTTCCGGCTTGGTTGCAGTCTGCGAGAGATAGAGAAGCACCTACTGCTAAAAGCTGTTACACATCTATCTGCAGTATCAGTTGGCCTACAGAGGCTTGAGGAGCCACTTTGACAATGCTCCCATCCCACCCCCCAATCCTCTGTGAAAGGGAATCCACAACACTTGTTAATCATAACCCTTGTGGTAAGAGGTGCTGATGTTGCACATGGGTTCATGGTCATCATTGCCGTTAACAGGTGCTGCATGGATATAATCCCTCATGGGATAACTTGCCAGCTCAACTCTTGTGGGTATCTATACAACATCTAAGGATGGCCAATTGACCCCAGTTATTATTTATTGTATGATTATGCATTCTGGCCATTTGAGTTATGATGCATGTTGTTAACACTTGGGACAAAAGTAGATTTTGTTCATCTGTCCAATAACCAGGATGCATAGCTTTGTGAATAAACTGTGCAAATGAATGCTTTCATGTCCTTTGCCTTCTCTCCCCATTTACTTATTAAATATGCACATCAAATCACTTGGTATCTGAGTGATTTCAGTTGCTCTGATCGCAAATGGCTTTAGTTATTAATCATCTCTTTAAGGACATATTGGGTTCAGGACGATTAGCGTCCACACAAAAAGCACCCCAAGTCCAGCCCCGAACCGCTCGGGCTCGAAACACCATTTGGGTGGTGAGTGCGAGTGAATACCAGCATGTCACAAAGCCAGCTCAGATGTTTCACTGAAGCAGGGTAGCACCTGCCTACCTTGATCGGGGCAACATGCTTTTTACACGTCGTTAAAAGTAAATAATGACGGAGGTTTTCTTTCACAATGTTATGACATTCTCAGAATTACTCGGAGGACACTGTTATAATTACATGAGTTTTCTGATGTGGTCCCTGGTCGTTTTTTTTTTGAAAGAGAAAATAGTCCGGAACAGACGGCTGCCTCGGTCACTCTAAAAAATAAATAAATAACCTGTGTTTGAAGCAAAAACATGCTCACTGCCGATTCAAATGGAAGACCAAACACTGCACTGGAGTCATCAGGGGGAATCCAAATAAGTGCTGAACAAAGATGGAGTCACCAGGAGGAACCAGGATAGGATTCGGGTTTCAGACGCTACACCACTACTCCCAAACCCATCCAGGCACAGCCAAGTGGTTGTGGCAAAGCAAACCGGTATATGTGCATCTATTAATACATCATGGTCACATACCTTGGATATATTCCAATTGCACTTATAGAGGCCTGAAGAATGAGGCCGAACCTTCACAAGGCCCGTGACACCTATCAGCTTCAACCAATTTCGATATTTGATGATAATTTTAACAGCCACGTTGGTCATTTTACACTGAAGGGAAAACTTATAGGTAGGGCATGGCAATTGTGAATATTACAGCTCCGAAGATGTCTTCACATAGCACCAACATGGCAGCCATATTATGTCGTTTAATGGGTGGAATGGAATGTTACACAAACGGATGGATGAACCAGCGTATTAATACATAGATAATCATCATATTTCTTAACAGCAAATATATCACGGACAATATTTTAACATATATATATATATATATATATATATATATATATATATATATATATATATATATATATATATATATATATATATATAATATATATATATAATAAAAGGCAATGTCTGTTTGTGGTGTTGTTAGGTATACAAATCCGTATGTGCCTACTTCAAGGTCTTAATGGTGCACAACTAGGGGTAGTTTTATATGGGGAATCCAATGGCAGTCTTTAAAATTACTGAAATTGCACCCCCCGAGCTCGAACTAAAAAAAACCAACCCAAAAAGGTGGGACCATGAAATACACTTTTTCTATTGGACTATTTAAATAGTCTCTGCCCCTCCTAATAATCCTATATAAGCCGTGGCGTTACTTCAACATTCATTTTAATAGCGAACGTTTTCGCCACGTTTCTTCATTATTATTATTATTATTATTATTATTATTATTATTCCTATTTCTCCGATTTATTCCTATTTCTGCTCGAACTTCTGCTAGAACTCCAAAAAAAAAAAACCCAAAAAGGCGGGACCACGAAATATTTGACCTTTCTAGAAGGGTCAATTTTTTTTACCCTTTTTCTATTGGACAATTTAAAGAGTCTCCGCCTCCCTAAGGTCTCCGCCCCTCCTAATAATCCTATATAAGCCATGGCGTTACTTCAACATTCATTTTAATAGCGAACGTTTTCGCCACGTTTCTTCATTGTTATTATTATTCCTATTTCTCCGATTTATTCCTATTTCTGCTCGAACTTCTGCTAGAACTCAAAAAAAAAAAAAACCCAAAAAGGCGGGACCACAAAATATTTGACGTTTCTAGAAGGTCAATTTTTTTTACCCTTTTTCTATTGGACAATTTAAATCGTCTCCGCCTCCCGAAGGGCTCCGCCTCTCCTAATAATCATATATAAGCCGTGGCGTTACTTCAACATTCATTTTAATAGCGAACGTTTTCGCCACGTTTCTTCATTATTATTATTATTATTATTATTATTATTATTATTATTCCTATTTCTCCGATTTATTCCTATTTCTGCTCGAACTTCTGCTCGAACTAACAAAAAACAAAACCAAAAAGGCGGGACCACGAAATATTTGACCTTTCTAGAAGGGTCAATTTTTTTTACCCTTTTTCTATTGGACAATTTAAAGAGTCTCCGCCTCCCTAAGGTCTCCGCCCCTCCTAATAATCCTATATAAGCCGTGGCGTTACTTCAACATTCATTTTAATAGCGAACGTTTTCGCCACGTTTCTTCATTGTTATTATTATTCCTATTTCTCCGATTTATTCCTATTTCTGCTCGAACTTCTGCTAGAACTCAAAAAAAAAACAACCCAAAAAGGCGGGACCACAAAATATTTGACCTTTCTAGAAGGTCAATTTTTTTTACCCTTTTTCTATTGGACAATTTAAATCGTCTCCGCCTCCCGAAGGGCTCCGCCTCTCCTAATAATCATATATAAGCCGTGGCGTTACTTCAACATTCATTTTAATAGCGAACGTTTTCGCCACGTTTCTTCATTGTTATTATTATTCCTATTTCTCCGATTTATTCCTATTCCTGCTCGAACTTCTCCTCGAACTCAAAAAAAAAAAAACCCAAAAAGGCGGACCACGAAATATTTGACCTTTCTAGAAGGGTCAATTTTTTTTACCCTTTTTCTATTGGACAATTTAAATCGTCTCCGCCTCCCTAAGGGCTCCGCCTCTCCTAATAATCATATATAAGCCATGGCGTTACTTCAACATTCATTTTAATAGCGAACGTTTTCGCCACGTTTCTTCATTATTATTATTATTCCTATTTCTCCGATTTATTCCAATTTTTTATTCTGATTTATTCCTACCTTCGAAAATCTCCGATTTATTCCTATTTTATTAGTAAAGTGAACGTTTTCCATAAAAAGACGAGCGTTTTCCCCACCTCTTCCTATTATCGAACAAAAAGCGACAGTTTTCCCGACTACGATGCCACCCAAAAAGCGGCCAAATTTCGGAAAGTCGCCTGCAGCCCTCCATATGCAGACACGAAGAGAAGCACGGACAGATGCGGACAATCAGCAGGAACTTCAAACCCTGGCACGCAGGCGATCAGCTCTTATCGACCAAGAGACACTCGAGGTAAGACAGTCACGACTCCAAAAAAACGCTGCCAGACGAAGAGCTGAAAGGCAGCAGGAAGCACTAGAACAGAGGCAGTCTCACCTCCAAGAACAGGCCTTCCGACAGTCAATTCGACGGCAGGAGGAAACTCCAGATGAACGTCAGACAAGGCGTCAAAGAGATAGGACAAGTCATGGTGAGGTAAGATCTCGACCATTCACTGCGCAGCAGTGGTACCAAGGTGCTTTCAACTATGATCCAAGCCATGATTATGCATCACACGAATTAGTGACCATTGGTTCCACGTCTAAGATTTGTGACAAGTGTAGCGCCAAAAAGTGGGATAAAGAAACACCAGGCATGTGTTGCACTAATGGCAAAGTTCAGCTGACTATGCTTCCTGAACCACCTGAGCCACTTAAGGATCTTCTTCTTGGCACCACTCCAGAGTCCAAACATTTCCTTCAGAATATTCGGAAATGCAATTGTGCCTTTCAAATGACGTCATTCGGCACCAATGTCATCACAGAGGGAGGATTCATGCCAACATTCAAAGTTCAGGGACAGATTTACCACAGGATGGGATCCCTCCAGCCTCTACCAAATGAACAGCCTCGGTATTTGCAGACATACGTTGTTTGAGATATTCAACAACAGGCCCAGAGCAGATACAACAGCAACCAGGGTACAAGATTTGATTTAATTTTGAAGCTGCAAGAAATGCTTCATTCAAGTAACAGCGATGTCGAAAGTTTTAAATATGCCCTTGAGAATGCTCCGACCCTGGAAGTTCAGATCATCATTGATGCTGACAAAAGACCATCCGGTGAGCATGCACGCCGATTCAATGCTCCAGATCGTAATGAGGTGGCTGTCATTATGACTGGCCAAGAATATGGCAGAAGAGACCTTGTCCTCAAATGTCGTGACAACAACCTTAACTTCATCAGTGAAACCCATAGGTCTTACGATGCCCTCCAGTATCCTTTGCTCTTCGTGAATGGAGAAGATGGCTACCACTTCAATATTCCACAGGCTGGGACAAACTCGACAAAAACTGTCTCTTGCATGGACTTCGATGCTCATCGCTTTATGGTTCGTGGCAATTCCTTTAACCAACTTCATCGAAGTCAGAACCTCTTCCATCAATTCGCTGTGGGCATGTATGCAAAGATTGAAGCAGAGAGGTTGCGTTACATCAGGATCCACCAAAAATAATTAAGATCTGACTCCTACATACACTTGCGAGACGGAACGAACATTGATGTGGCTGGAGGAGAGCTCGGCCAACTCTGCATCCTGCCATCAAGCTTTACAGGCAGCCCCAGATACATGCATGAAAGAACTCAAGATGCAATGACATATGTCCGCATTTATGGGCGACCTGATCTGGAAGAAGACCTGGACCTGACCTGGAAGAGTCTTGCTTTTCTCATGGGCACCTATATGTAGGCTGTTCCAGAGTTGGAAGTGCCTGCAATGTTTTTGTTTACACTCCAACTGCAACGACTCACAACATCGTTTATACTGAAGTGCTGAGGTGAAATTGCCCATCATAAGTGGGGCTAAATTATCCAAAATGTCCTATCGATATGTAGGTCAATTGCGAAATAAGCTATGACTAATAAGTAGTTGCGGACCGCCAGTGCTATTAGAGTGTGGCTGGACTGCGAATCTGGCAAGTTCTTAGTTCTAAAAAAAATGTCACAATACTCAATGACGGTATCGTGTCAAGGCAGGTGCACCTCGCCACAAAGGTGCCAAATGCCTTCAGGAGTAAACCAGGAATAAAAAATCCGAGTGGCTGTTGGGAACCCATTCATAACCCAAATTCCCATGAAACCTCCCGAGCGAAGCCGGGTACTTCTGCTAGTATATATATATATATATATATATATGGAGATATATTGAGAATGACAATAGCAATTATTGTCAAGGCGGTGGCAGGATAGCCTAGATCAGGTATGCACACTCACCTCTAAGCTGTATAATCTTGTTTCAAATCCTGGCCCAGCTATAAACTGCTACCCTGGTGCTTCGCCGGCAGGGCGGGGTACCAACATGTGTGCCATCCAACTGTAAAATTGGGTGTCTCATCTGCCAACATTAGTTAGTGGACATTAAAAATCCCATGGTGTATTTTCGGCGAGTTATCGCTGGCACCCTGAACAAATTACAAATTGCGACTCTAACCCACAGGGGGCACTACTACCTACATCAGTGGCACAGCTATGATGCAACCAGCAGCAGCAGGCTGCACACTAAATGAATGGATTCAATGTCTATCTCATCAGCCTGTCATAGAACACTTGTTGAAAGGACAATTACACGAATTCACATGTTTGCTGTGAAGATTGCAGAGTTTATGGCTATCTGATTGCTGGATCAGAAGTATTTCTTACCATCATTCTCTTTAACAAGAATGCTCTCAGCAGTCCTGCAGTAAATGTTCTCAAACATCAGGGTATCCAATGTACGGTACCATCTTGTTGAATCAATACCACATCTTGTCGCTGCCAGAAGTGGTCAGTCAGGCCAGCATTAGTCCATCTGTTTGATGCATTTTGTAATGTTTCAACAGCGTGACCACAACCCACATCAAAAGACAACAACCTAATACTCTGTGAAATCAATTCAGGAAGAGTTTTGCATAACCTTTGAAATCTTCATTTTCCTCATCCAGATTAATAGTGGGGGGGCCAATGTAGCAGATTGAAATGCCCGGTGAAATTGCTTGTTAATTTTTGGACACTGGTTGGGCTGTCTTTAGGGATGATATAAGTTCTAGAAAAAATATGTCTCCAATTGTTTCAAGTTCTTTATGGCGGCCATTTTGGATTTTCAAAATGGCGGATGTCGAAAACGTAAAATTCCATTATCTTGGCTTCTAAATGACCTAGAGTTTCGATTCTGGTGTCCAGTTGTACATTTTTGGGGATAGAGAATTGAATGAAACCTTCTTTAATAACCTACAAGGGATAAAAATAGGTTTTTATGGCACAGCCGAACCAGTGTCCAAAATCTAACTTAATGCACATCTATCTTAATTGTTATTTGTTATTTGTATGTTCCAGATTCGTGACCCTGAGCTATGATGGAGCCAAAAAGCAAGAAAACCAAGAAAGAAACTGATTTCACACTTTGCATTCAGTGCCAGGATCCCCAAGGTGCACTAGTGACTGAGCCAGCACTGGGCTCATATGCAAAGTTTCTCCAGTTCATCCAGGAGAGGGCACGATATGGTGATGCCGACTTCAAACAGATCAGCGAACGATTAAGCTGTTTCACTGCCACTGACTTGAGGAACAATAAAGCAAAGTGGCACCGGGCATGTTATGGATCTACATGCAACACTGCTCACCTGGAGCGTGCTAGAGTTCGCCACCAGAAAGCCTGCGAACATGGCGACACCCAGCATCTTCATAAGAGGTGTGGACGTCCTTCTTCTGCACCTGCCGCTGCAAGTACCTCAGGTTCTACGCAAGACGAGACTCTTCGCTTCACACGTTCATCATCAACTCCATTCAACAGAGACCTTTGTTTCTTCTGTCAAGAGGTCACTAAGGAAAGTGTACATGTTGTATGCACGTTCAACGCAGGTAAACAGCTGAAGAAAGCTGTTGAAGAAGGCAGCAACCACAAGTGGAAAGTTCAGCTGAGTGCTGCCATCAGTGCACATGATGCTCATGCGATCGACGTCAAGTATCATCTCCCATGCTGGGTGCAGAATGTCCAACGTGCTCCCAAGAGTGGGACATCAAGTGATGACAAAGAACACATACTGCAAGAAACTAATGTTATCAAAATAGCCGCAGACATTGAGTTTGTCAGCCTTGTTCGCTCTCTACTCCAAGCTGGTGAAATTCTCAACATGTCTGACCTGAAGTCGGTTTACTCCAGGATTCTTGACAATAATGGTGTGCACAATGTCCCATCACCTACTACCCAAGGCATGAAGGAGAAAATCAACTCTCACATTGATGACGTTCACTTCATGAAACCAAAACGTCGAAACGAGTCAGACTGTGTATTCTCCACTGCCGTGCGTGATGCAGCTGTCGAAGATGCAATGACGAAGACAAATGAAAAAAACATCGAACAACTGTTTGAGAGTGCCTCTGTTCTCCGCAGTGCCATTGCTTGTCAGAACAAGCACCCATGGCAATTTGAAGGAGAAATGAACACTGATGATGCTGAAAAGCATGTACCCAAAGTACTCTATGCTTTCCTCCGCTGGCTACTGGAAGGACCAGCCACGAGCATTGAGCCAGAGACTATGCGCTCAGCCACTATTCATCGAGATGTTATAACCATCAGTCAGAACATCATGTACGGCTACAAGTCAAAACGCCAAGTCACGTACAAGCCCAAAGAGCCAGATGCACCATTCCGCCATCGCTTAGAATGGCCACAGCAGCTTGCCGTTGCCATTGTAGTCCATCAGTCCACCAGAAACAAGAAGCTTCTGGATTTCCTGCATGGGTTCGGTCTGTCTGTTGATTATAGTCGGATCTTGCGGTTGGAGACACAGCTGGCCAACTCAGTCATAGAGTCTACGACAGAACAGGGTGTATACTTTCCAAGAACCATGCGCATAGGGACGTTTGTCTTCTTTGCAGTGGACAACAGTGACTTCAATGAAGACACACCTGATGGGAAGCGGACACTCCATGCTACAGCCTGGGCACTCTACCAACGACGGGAACATGCACCCTCCACAGATGAACATAGAACACTGACACTACATGACCGAAAGGCCAGACACCGCTCACTCAAGGTTCTGACTGCTCCAGACTTTGTTCCTTGCCAAGCACCAAACAAACAATCTGCCACAGGTACCACGTATAGCTTCAAGACACGGTCAAACCCAGATGTCACCAAGCCGTACTCTGCGACGGACACAGTGTGGCTACTTTCACGCACAATCATGCGAACAGCTGAAGCTGAGGACGTACAAGACGACATCATCCCACCAGATGACCAGCTGCAAGCTGCAGAACCCCAGCATGCTGACCCTGTTGGGTCACTCGTCCACGATCCAAAACAACCACCTGGCAGTAGGATCAAGCATCACGATATCCCAACTTGGACAGCCTACAACTCACTGCTCTCCTCTTCGAAGCCTCTGACAGAGGTCAACGCCCTGCCATTGGTAGCAGCACCAGCCCATGAATGGCAAACACTGATAACAGTCTTGAAACAGACACAGCAAATCAACTGCATGGTCATGGGTCCCGATAGGAAGACAGTGATCACCTTAGACATGGCCCTGTATGAGCGAGCCAAACAGCTGGAGATGACCAGAGATGACTGCAAAGGCAAGTGGGTACTGCGACTAGGGGAGATGCACACTGTGATGGCTGCACTGAGGGCTGCTGGGAATGCCATAGAGGACAGTGGTCTTGACGAGGCTTGGTCTGAGGCTGATATCTATGGCCCAACAACGACCAGACAAATACTGGAAGCCAAGCACATGAAGAGGGCTTTGGAGGCCCACATCACCACTGTCCAAGCCCTCTTCGACCTCTATGTGGACGAATTCTTCCAAGAGCATCCCCATCTGAGGGGCCCATGTACCCAGTCAGCACAACAGGTTGCCCAGAGCTGTCATCTACACAACCGAGAGGAGATGACAAGCGCGCAGAACAACATGCTAGCTGTCCTCGAGTCAAACGAAGTCCTGGAGGCCATGGCAAAGTTTGATGAGAGGAAAGAAGCCAAGAGTCCACTGTTCAAGTTTGTGCGACGTACATGCGGATGATAATGCTGATATACACATTCATCCGTGCCGCCCGTGATGGACAATTTGAGCTTCACCTGTCTTCACTGGATGAGATGTGCATATACTTCTTTGCACATGACAAACAGAAATATGCCAGGCTGACTCCCCGGTACCTTGCAGAGATGAAGGCCCTGAAGATGACAGATCCAGGGATCTACCAAGAGTTCATGGATGGGAACTTCAGTGTCCATAAGAATGAAATCCCCTTCTGTGCTGTAGGTGTGGACCATGCACTGGAGCACATCAACAGGATCATGAAGGTGACAGGGGGTATTGTGGGCATTACCCAGAATGCCAGTGCCCGCGAAAGGTTCTTTCTGACAGCACCAGAGCTGAGTAGGCTTGCTGAAGAAGCCCGTCAGATGGCTGGCTCACAATCAGCTACACGCAAGGAGCACCACGACCTATCAACCACAGTCTGGGCTCGGTTTGCCGGCAAGGGAAAGCTCACATGTTGGCAAGCCCTCAATAGGTGCTCTGTTGAGGTGGTATCTGCGTTTCATGACCTTGGGGCCTCTGAGGAGCTGAGAGCTGACACAGAAAGTGACATTGAGGCATTTGTATGCCAGCTGTATGAGCCTCGTACTACAGTTGTGGATGTGGGCAAGCTGAGGTGGAGACTGTTTACCAAGAAACAGCTAGAGGCACAGAAGCTGCCACCAACACGGGGAGCTTTACATGAAGCCATTGCTCGTGCACATTTCCAGGCCATGGTGTGGCATCAGGCTGATGTACCGGACCCCCAGCTTCCACAACCAACAGAACATGGATGGAGAGCAGAAGGAGATCAGCTGGTGCCCATCACAACCAAGGACCCTCCAGCCCCAGCTGCCATCACACATCTAATCAAATGTAACTGCAAGAAGACCCAATGCATGTCTCACTGCTCATGCAGGTCTCAGCATCTCAACTGTTCTGAGATGTGTATGTGTGGGGCAGATGAAGAGGTGTGTGGTAACACGGGTCAGGAGCGCCCCATGGGAATCGATAACACTGATGATGAGGAGGATGGAGATCCTTCAATGTAACAATGAACACTGCCAACTAAAAATATTGCACAAAGACATTATAAGTGTACATTTGAACACTAAAGTCCAGCCTTTATGTGATTTAGAAGTGAAAATGATGGAAAAATATATATATATGTGTTGGCATAAGTGCGTGAAAATCCAATATGGCTGCCATAAGAACCCTTTTGATCATATGTAGGTGTATAAATGTGTGTTTATTGGATTAAGTATCCGCAAATATGTACATTTGGACACCAAAATTAACACTCTAGGTCATTTAGAAGCCAAGATAATGACAATTTCGGTTTTCAACAAACGCCATTTTGATAATCCAAAATGGCCGCTATAAAGAACTTGAAAAAAATGGAGACATATTTTTTCTACAACTTCTATCATCCCTAAAGACAACCCAACCAGTGTCCACAAATTAACATTTGAATTCAACGGGAAAACATTGGCCCCCCCACTATAAGAACATTCATGAAAGCTTTTGACCGATTTAAAGCATCCACGTGATGCTAAACACACTTTTGATGCTCTTTTGTTAAGTCTTGAGAGATCTTGTACAAACAAGCATCAACCATATATCACTCTTTGCAGCAGATGCTCCAAGTAAGCATGTGGTCCATGAAGACATATGTATTGGAAAGAGGCATTGAATTTTATTTTATTTTTTTATATTTTTTTTGTATACAAGATCGAGGCTCGTGAAAGAGCGAACATTAATCACACAGAAAGACAAACCGACACATAAAACATACAACATCGGGAGCGGTAGACAAGATGGGGAGAGAGGGGGAAGGACACAAAACACAACATTTGAGAGCAGGGACCGAGAGACATGGAGACATCGAGAGATCTGAGAGAGGGCGAGGGCTTTGGGGGGGGGGGGGCATGGGAAGGGGGCGGTGGGAGAGGTATAAAACATATGGACACTGCCAGGACTTCCAGGAAAGAAGTTGGAATTTCAAACAAGGTGGATCTGGGGTGAATTAGCGGGGGTAGAAAAGATCAAGGTTTTGGATGGGGGAAGATAAGAGATGGTGGTGAACAGCTGTTTTAAAGACCTGGAGGGAGGAGTGGGATTGAAGGGAGTGAGGGAGTTTGTTCCAGAGGCGGGAGAAAAGAGGAATGAAAGAGTGAAGGTGAGCAGAGAGCCGAGATTTCGGCAGTTTAACCATCAGAGGGTTGCTGGCAGATCTTGTGCGACCTGTAGGAATATTTGGGGGACAGAGCACAGAGAGAGCTGGGGGTGCAAGGCCGGAGAGGAGTCGGTAGAAGACAGAAAGACCACCTACCTGCCTGCGGTGAGTGAGTGAAAGGCCCTCAGAGATAGCTTCATCGCGGGAGATTCCAATAATTCTGAAAGCTTTGGTTTCAACAGCGTGAAGCCGAGCTAGGTGTGAGGCAGGAGCACCGGCCCATAGGGGAGAACAGTATTCCATTGAGCTGCGGATGAAAGCCTTGTATGTGGTGAGGAGCTCAGGTGTGCCGAGGAAGGACTTCGCACGACGGAGGATGCCCAGTCGGCGACTGGCTTTGGAGGCCAGCTTGGAAATGTGGTTTTCCCAAGAAAGATCATGGCAGATAGTGAGACCCAAAATCTTGAGCGACAGAACTTCTTGGAGAGGATTGTTGAGAAAGTAGATGGGAGGGTTGTCCAGTCGATCTTTTCGGAGAGACATAGTAAGAGTGTGAGATTTGTCAGAATTGAAAGACATGTTCCACTTGTTTGACCAGTCTGTGATTTTGTCCAGGTCTTCAGAGAGTGAGGAGGCAGCAGACTGCCGATCTGAGGGAAGAGGAATGGAGCAGCAGAGAGTGGAGTCATCAGCAAAGAGATAGAGAGGATTTTCGAGAGAGTCAGAGAGATCATTGATGAAGACCAGAAAAAGCACGGGGCCCAGAACACTGCCTTGGGGAACTCCAGCCTGAACAGGAAGAGGAGATGAGAGAAACCCATTCAGGGCCACACGTTGACGACGACTAGAGAGGAAGTCCGCCAGCCATGCGTGGAGATTTCCATGGATACCAAAGGAGGAGAGTTTGGTGAGCAGAGCGGGGTGCCAGACCGTGTCGAAGGCACGTGATATGTCGAGGGAGACAGCTCTAATTTCCTGTTTGGCATTGAGGACCTCCATCCATTGTTGAGACAGCAGAAGCAGCATGTCCAGAGTAGAGTGACCTGGTCTGAAACCAAATTGATGATCAGAGATCAAGCCATTGGAGAAGAGGAAAGATTTCATATCCGAAGCAATGATGGATTCCATGACTTTGCTGATAATTGGGAGAAGGCTGATTGGTCTGTAGTTGCTAGGATCTGTTTTTGCACCTTTTTTGTGCAAAGCGGTGATGTTGGCTGATTTCCAAGCAGATGGCAGTTTACCTTGAGCAAAAGAGAGGGTGAAGAGAACAGAGAGAGGGTGAGATAGAGCAGCAGAGCAGGATTTTAGGACCCGTGGGCTGATGCCGTCGGGTCCAGTTGCAGAATCAGAGTCGAGGGTTGACAGAAACTTTTCCACCTTGTCAGGAGGAAAGGACATGGAGTCCAGGAGCAGCAGGGTACGACTGGGTATGGTGGGTACAGAGAGGGATGGGTTTGGGACACAAGATTTAGAGGCAAACACAGAGTTGAGGCATTCAGCTTTTTCACGTGCGGAGTCAGCTGTGTAGCCGTTTGAGGTAAGGGAGGGGATGGAGGGGGAACAAACACCAGAAACGGATTTGACCAGACGCCACCAGGATTTGGAAGAGGGAGACAGAGAAGAGAGTTCGGTCTTGAGAACGGAGAGATATTGTTTCCTGGCTCTCCTGAGGGTGGACACACACTTGTTTCGGGCTTTGTGAAAGGAAATGAGATTTCCTTCCGTTGGATTTGCTTTCCAGGAGACGAAGGCAAGTTGTTTCTGGGCAACAGCCTCACCACAAGATTCCGTGTACCATGGACGGGAGGAAGGGTATGACAACTGAAGACGGGATGGGATAAATCTGTGCATGAGAGAGAGCAATTTACTTTGGAAGAATTCCCAGGATGAGTTGATGTCAGAGGTGGTAGAGATGGGAGACCAGTCCAGATGATTGATGGCTGCTTGAAGACCGTGCCAGTTGGCCTGAGTGAAATGCCAGACTCGTCGACGCTGAGCAGGCTCCCTGAGGATGGTCAGAGAGATGTCCACTTTAACAAGGACATGATCAGATGATCCGATCGGAGCAGAAGAAGAGCAGCAGACATTTTCAGGGAAGTTAGTCATAACCAAGTCCAGAAGAGAAGATGTTCCATTGACTGAGATCCGGGTCGGGAAATTGACAGATTGTGTCAGTCCCAGTGAGTCGCAGAAGTCCTTTGCTGAGGAGCCATGGCTGGTGAGAGAGGTACCCACACCCAGCCAACTGGCATGATGACAGTTGAAATCACCACATATGAGGAAGAGAGAGTTGGGATGAGTAGATAGAAGTTGGTCCATATCATCAGACAGCGAGATGTAGATGGAGTCATCACTGTTTGGTGGACGGTACAACACACATATGAACAAGAGGTGGGAGCGAAGGAGAAGCCGTAGCCAGAGGTATTCCTGGGGGTGAGGTGGAGAGAGTGCAGTGCAGGGCGAGTGAGGAAGAGAGTTTTTGATAAAGATAGCAACCCCGCCTCCAGGACGAGGCTCAGGTCTATCATACCGGAGGAGGGAGTAGCCCGGGAGAGATACTATGGAATCAGAGACATCATAAAGGAGGAAAGTTTCTGTTCAGCAGATCACGTCTGGTTTGACAGAAGCAACCTGTATGGAGAGATCAGTTAAGTTTGAACGAAGGCCCCGGATGTTTGAGGTCCATACCATTAATGAAGAGGAAGGGGGAGCATCAGATACAGAACAGGGGGGAGGAGGGGTAGGGTAAGATGTGGAAGCGGTGGAAGAGGTAGGGAGAGCTGTTGAAGGTGTGTCAGAGATTTCAGAATAGCTCGGAGAAAGGGAAGGATGGGGCGGACAAAAGGTTTGATGGTGATTGGGTGAGCCACAATGAGGTGTTATTTGAGGAGGGGGAAGAGCGAGGCAGAAGGTTGGGGGAGATGGAGGTGAGAGTTTGAAGGGGGAAGAAGCGGGGAGGACGCTTTGAGGAGGGGGAGTGAGAGGGGGGAAATTGAGAAGCAATGAGGGTGGGGAGATTTGAAGGGGAGGGGTGAGGGGGGAGTTTGGGAGGGAAGGGACAAGGGGAGGGATTTGAAAGGGATGGGATATGGGGGAGATTTGGAGGGGAGGGGTGAGGCAGGAGTCTAGGAGGGGAGGGGCGAGGGGGCGTCTTGGCGGGGAGGGGTGAGGGGGTAGTTTAGGAGGGAGGGGGCAAGGGGGGAGATTTGAAAGGGATGGGTGATGGGGAAGATTTGGAGGGGAGGGGTGATGGGGAAGATTTGGAGGGGAGGGGTTATGGGGAAGATTTGGAGGGGAGGGGTGAGATTGGATTTTAGAAAGTGTACGATTTATGGGAAACGAACATTTATTGCAAAATGAGTTTCTTGTGACCTTTGAGTTAAAAATACGTTTAAGGACGCTGGATGGAGGATGGAGTGCAGGAGAGTTTAGGGAATGTAGAAAAAAGGCACTATAGGAGATGGATATTTTTTTTGGGATGAATTGATTTGGTGAGCAAGTCGAAAGCAGCCTTTTAAAGAAGAAGAAGAAAAAGGTGTTATAAAATATGACGGAATACATAACTTGAGGGGAAAGTGTAAACATTGAAGGTTAATGAGTGAAGACAATCTGGGGAAATGGGGGAGAAACACGTGGTCGAAGAACGAACGAACGAATGCGAACGAATAAGAATGAAAAAACGAATGAGAACAGAGAAGGGAATTTTTTTTTTTTTTTTTTTTTTTTTTTTTGAGTTGAGATTTACACAAGGAAGTAGGCTATGGGTGAAAAGCCTGGGAATACAGAGAACGAAAGTTATTGGATCACAAACGACGGACCGCTGAGAGAAAAACAAAGCCTCAAGGTTGTACAGTGCACACTGTACAAGGCCTCAAGACACGACACGAATTAACACGATTTTCAATACAGGTATGAAAGATTTGCACCGAAAAATCTTCGTCGGGACACAATATACGTACAACACCATAAATAAATACAGTTTTAACGAAAATACAAATGGGAACAATCACTTAACTTCGATTTCAAATCGTTCGCGACACGGCAAACAGACGATCAATTTATGAAAGATAAACACCGAGAAACAACCAAAGTTGCACACAATAACTTCACACACCGAAAGATAAATACAGTTTCGACAAAATACAATTGTGAACAGACTTAACTTCGAAAAACGTGGAGACCGTGTGGAGCTTCGAAAATCCCTCCCACCGTCTCCGAGATCTCGCGAGATCCAACAAGGGTTGATACAAGGTTGATACAAGATCCAACAAGGTTGATTTATGGTTAAAAGTTGATATTCTTCATTGCACAAATGATATTTTAAAGAAATTTGGCTCTGCAAAGGTGCCATTTAGTTGTTGTTGTTGTTGTTGTTGTTGTTGTATAGTTCCGGACAGTTTTTTCAAACAATCCCGCGGCACGGAGACAGCTGATCTATCTCCCAGGAGTGACCCAGAGATCCTCCACATCCGGGATGGTGTACCCCTGCCTTCACCAAAGATAGAGAGATGGAGGGAGAGATAAGAGAGACACACACAAGATAGAAAGGGCCGATCAATGGGGACTAATCAGCACTCTGACCATGACCGCTCTGCCCCGACGAATCCGGGCAGCGGAGAAGAGTGGGAAGATTTGCCTTCCGACTTGTGTTTGGGGGTACATCCACCACGAAGAGGCGTCTCCAATAGTTGTAGAGGCCATTTAGTTGTTGTTGTTGTTGTTGTTGTTGTTGTTGTTGTATAGTCCCAGACAGTTTTTTCAAACAATCCCGCGGCACGGAGACAGCTGATCTATCTCCCAGGAGCGACCAAGAGATCCCCCACATCTGGAATGGTGTACCCTGCCTTCACGAAAGATAGAAAATGGAGAGAGAGAAAAAGAGAAAGAGAAAGAGAAAGAGAAAGAGAAAGAGAAAGAGAAAGAGAAAGAGAAAGAGAAAGAGAAAGAGAAAGATAGAGAGAGAGAGAGAGAGAGAGAGAGAGCGAGAGAGAGAGAGAGAGAGAGAGAGAGAGAGAGAGAGAGAGAGAGAGAGACACACACAAGAGAGACAGAGAGAGACAGAGAGAGACACAAGAGAGAAAGGGCCAGTCCATGGGGACCGATCAGCACTCTGTCCATGACCGCGCTGCCTTGACGAATCCGGGCAGCAGAGAAGAATGGGAAGATTTGCCTTCCGACTTGTGTTGGGGGGTACATCCACCACGAAGAGTCATCTCCAATAGTTGTAGAGGCCATTTAGTTGTTTGCTCATGTGGTCTACCCAAAGACTACATAATACAGATCCAATAGTACCTCTTCACAGGATCGAATGGTGACTGTGAATACATGTGGCACACCAGTACTTAGGTGCAATGGTCCTGACCAACATGGGATGCTTGCCACACATCCACCGTGTTTAAGCATCCGTGGCACACTCATCTAGGATTTTGAATTGAGGCAAAAAAATAAGAAATTAAACTTTTAAATGAAATTCTGGGTCGCAGTCTGTGAAAGACACAGATGCCCACTGCTACAACGCTAACCACAGTAGTATCATGAGCTGATATGTTGGAACCCATCTGTGGATCGGTCCCATCGGCCGATGGGTCTGACCCATCTGTGGATGCACGAGAAATGACAATGCAGACGCATCGGCCGATGGGACCGATCCACAGATGGGTTCCAACAGATATACACTTTAGAAGCCGTTTTTGGCAAGGCGAGCACACCCCATGGGAAGAGAGTCAACTCCATGTTGATGATGGGCAGTGAGCCAGAAACGAATCCGTGGCTTGATTTCCGACCAAAGGGGTGGCTGGCTTTGCCTAAAGGGCTCCTGAACCCATGTGGGCTGAAAGATACTGCAGTTAGTTGAGTAGTAGCTGACACTGCATTTAGCAGGTGCAGTTCTGTATATTTTACAGATGGAAATAAAAGCTGGCAATTCTATTTTAACGTACCCATGGTACACGTAAGAGGAGCTGTGAATTGAAAATAATGGAGTTGAGGAAAGAAAAGGAGATAAGGACGAGGAGAGAGAAAAACGGTGTGATGGGGACCATAAGTATGAAATGGAAAGGACGTTGGAAGGAGATTACATTTGTGACGTCACAGCGCTCAAACAATAACAATCACAACAACTAGAAAGCATCAGAAAATGCAAAGCCCATTGACATCTGATTTGTATTCAAACTAAACTTGACAAGATCATCTGTCTCCATCCCTCGCGAAGCGAAAAGCAGGATTATGCATTCGGTTGCGTATGCGTGGCGTGCTTACATGTGGCATACGTGTGGCGTGCATATGTGTGGCGTATGTGTCTGCATTTTAAAAATTCATTTTCTCGGCAACTGTTGGTCCGATTGACACAAAATTTTACCGTAGGACACCTGTCGAATTTTTTATTTATTTTAATTAAGACGCCACAGGTCACGTGGTATGGACGCCATATTGGAAAAACGTTACATCTTCATATCTCCCAAACCGCTAAATGGAAAAAGTTGAAACAAGGCTCATTGTGAAGTACTTCCCATTGGGAATAAGATATGTTAATGATGATGTCATTGGTTCCTTCATTATGACGTCATAATCCAACAAGTACAATGCTTGATCTGATAAGTATGATTTTTTTTATTTATCTGCAACTGTTAGACCGATGGACAAGAAATTTGGACCATAGAAGCAATTCCTCCTCTAGAATTTTTTAATGAGAATTATGATGTCATTGCTAACGTGGTATGGGCGTCATCTTTAAAAAATCAAAAAACGTTGCATGTCTATATCTCTGAAAGCGCTGCAGAGGGAAAATTGAAACATGGGTCATTGTCAAGTATCCCCATGGGGAATGACATATGTTAATGATGATGTCATTGATGCCTTCTTTATGATGTCATAATTCGACAAATATAACGCTTCACCCGATGAGTATGAATAATTTTTCTGGGCAATTCTTGGTCCGATTGACACAAAACTTTCACCACAGGAATCCACCCTCCTGTCGAATATTTTCATGATAATTATGACGTCATAGGTCACGTGGTACAGGCACCATCTTTGAAAAAATTCGCACCCCTATATCTCCAAAACCACTCCATGGAAATTAATTCAAAACAAGGCTTATTGTAAACAACTCCATATGGGGAATAGGTGTTGATAACGATGACGTCATGGGTACCATAATTATGACGTCATAATTCGACAGGGATAACGCTTAGTCTGATCAGTTTGAAATTTATTGAGCATGATCTACTAAACAATATTTATATTAGAGAATATAAAGTAATGATGTCATCGCTCACGTGGTCTGGCATCCATATTGGATCAAAGAAAAAAACCCTTCAAAACCAGAAGAGTTGGTTCACACAAAGTTGACTGCGCAGGGTAATTATTCTATGAATACCATCTTGTTATCAAAATTGTCATCACTATTATAATTATCATCAGTGCCATTATTATCATCAGTACCATTATCATTATTAGTACCACTAGGGCATGCCCGTACTATATATATGCCCGTACTATATATCTATCTAAAATTATATCCCCCCCCCTCTATTTACATGAAATGGTTTGGTTCATTCGCAACGCCAAAGCGAACGGCGAACGGCTTGCGAGTACAGTGACAATCCCCCCCCTCTATTTACATGAATGGTTTGGTCCATTCGCAACGACCACAGAACCCCCCCCTCATGCAATGGTTTGGTCCAAAGCGAACGGCTTCCGGAGTTTGGTAAAGCAATCGCCATCGCGTGCACAAACGCGCAGGAAAGCGAATGAATCGCAAATTCGTTTTTATTAGTGATACGAATTGAATTGGGAGAAATTGGGAGATGAATGAATTGGGAGAAATAATGCGCATAAGAAATCGAATTACGTACCGTAATGGCGGTCAGCTCGTAACGCGCTCAGCTCCGCTCGTCTCACATCGGCCACGCCTACGCAACAAAGCGTTCTGTGATTGGATGCCGGAAAGCGTGCTGCCGGACAGTCGTCACTGTCCGGAAGTTCGCAAATCGCAGTTAGGATGAATCGTTTTAATTTAATCGCAGTTTGAATTCGTTTTAAAACATAGTTTAACGGCAACATAGTTTTCCAACGTGAAATAAATGAATACGCTGTCAAATGTGCCGTCCGAGGCAGAGTCTGATCGCCACGTTCGGCACACGTGATAGCTCGCTGCTCTCTGATTGGTTGAAGCGTTTTTTGGACATAGCTCGGTAAGTAATTGTCCGATTAATATGAAACCTTGAAAAGGCACATCCTCGGGTCCCCAGCAATATACCTGGCAAGTTTCAAGTATATCGGACCCGTGGTTGTCGAGAAACAGCGGTCACAGACAAACACACAGACACACAGACACACAGACAGACACACAGAGATTGCTGGAATTATAGATAGATTATCATTTTCATTATGTACAATAATTATTGTTTGGCGTATGTTATATGATATATGATAAATGATATGTTATATGATAAATGTTATATGATAAAAATGATAATAATGATTATAATCATTATTATCATTTTTATCATTTTTGTCATTGCACTATCCATATGTACCATTATCATTATCACTATTGTTATGTACCATTATCATTATCACTATCGTTATGTACCATTATCATTATTACCTCCGCCACCAAAAGTGGACGGTGGTCATGTTTTCACTTCTGTCTGGCTGTTTGTTTGTTTGTCTGTGAGGAGAATAGCTCAAAAAGTTGTGGATGGATTTGGAAGAAATTTGGTGGATATGTTGGGTGTGTGGCAAGGACGAATTGATCCCATGTTGGGGAAGATCTGGTTCCACATACGAGGATTTTTTTTTTTAATTTGGAAGCGATTCTTCACCATTAAGAGATGGGACCAAAATGAATATACAGTATAGTATGATATTTCAAAAAGTTATGAACAGATTCGGACGAAACCTGGTGGACAGGTTGGGTGTGTGACAAGGACGAATTGATCCCATGTTGGGGAAGATCTGGTTCCACATACGAGGATTTTTTTTTTTAATTTGGAAGCGATTCTTCACCATTAAGAGATGGGACCAAAATGAATATACAGTATAGTATGATATTTCAAAAAGTTATGAACAGATTCGGACGAAACCTGGTGGACAGGTTGGGTGTGTGACAATTTTGACGCAATTATTAATTAGTATTCTCCATATTTTAACGGTGTTTTTAGATATTTGCATCAACAGCTCAAATGGTAAAAAGTTATGCCCTGGACAGACAGACAGACACATATACAGAAGTGTTTTCAAAACCTCGTCTCCCACTGTGTGGGGTGCGTCCAATAACAAGTCTGTCCCACACATTGTACAATCCACGGATTGTTTTTAGGTGCTGCACCTAGATATGAAAATATAACAAAGCATTACATACTTGTCATTTACAGCTGCCATTGCAGATGACATCTGTGTTTGGCTTTGCGATTTCAATCTGCATGCAGAAATTGGGTGGTTGTCCTGAACTCAAACACTACAGGGCGAGTCTCATGCTGGCCTGCCTTGTTATTATAAGCCTCAAACATCAGGCCTATCTAGATGGACCTGGAAAAATGCCACAATTTTGATTCGACAGTGCGATTTGTTTTGCTTACAATGCGGCTTTTCCTGGAGGATGTTGAAATCTACACCGAGAAGGAAAACAATTTACTCTATTTTTCCAGGCTATCAGCCAGAATGCTGGAATGGCGAGAGGTTGAACCAGACAGCTACCATAGTCAGCAGAGCTTCTGGAATGACGTACCGTAAAGTGGGGCGAAATTGAACACTTTTTGAAGCTTTTTACAATTTTGAAAACTTAAACAAAATAAATATGTGGTATTACTGGCTTGAAATGCCCGCCAGGGTGTAAGCTTTCCAACACCACAATTTGGTGATCATCAGGATATTTGTTTTGATTGTCAGGCTTTCAAAGTCATCTCATGCTTGGTGTGTGTTTGTACACCTACCGATTCACCAGGTTTTAACATCTACAACAACAACAACAACATGCATTTTAAGGCCATTTTCCCTGCTCGAGCAGGGGTTAGCCAACATCTACCAACAGGGGGTTTTTCACATCCACCAACTGATGATAGTCCAAGTCTTACCCTAATTGAGGGGAGGGAGGTTTGAACTGTTTAGGAGTTTTAAAGCAATATCTACAACACATTTCTGCAAGAAAATCATCCGATTGAACCTTGTAACAAGTGTTCAAAATCAAACCCTGGGGTTCAAAGTCATCCTGGGGTTCAAAGTCATCCTGGGGTTCAAAGTCACCCTGGGGTTCAAAGTCATCCTGGGGTTCAAAGTCACCCTGGGGTTCAAAGTCATCCTGGGGTTCAAAGTCACCCTGGGGTTCAAAGTCACCCTGGGGTTCAAAGTCACCCTGGGGTTCAAAGTCATCCTGGGGTTCAAAGTCATCCTGGGGTTCAAATTCACCCTGGGGTTCAAAGTCACCCTGGGGTTCAAAGTCAGCCTGGGGTTCAAAGTGGGGTTCAAAGTCACCCTGGGGTTCAAAGTCATCCTGGGGTTCAAAGTCACCTTGGGGTTCAAAGTCACCCTGGGGTTCAAAGTCACCCTGGGGTTCAAAGTCACCCTGGGGTTCAAAGTCACCCAGGGGTTCAAAGTCACCCCACTTTACGGTGCATGGAATGGTAAAAGTTATACAAATGAGATACATAAAATAGTTCAAGAAACGGCAAACTTTGTTGTTATTACCTCCACGGCAAGTAGATGTAGTTTATGCTTTCATCAGTGTTTGTCTGTCTGTCTGTCTGTCTGTCTAGGCAGGATATCTCAAAATGTTATGGATGGATTAGGACAAAACTTTGTGGACAGATTGGATGTGACAAGGACAAATTGATTAGATTTTGGTGAAGATGAGGATCCGGATCCGGATACTAGAATGTTTAAATTGATTATTTATTCACCATTGAGAGACAGGGCCAAAGACTATATGTAGCCCGATATCTCAAAAAGGTATAGACCAATTCGGACGAAACTTGGTGGATGAGTTGGGTAGGAGACAAGAACAAGCAGATTCGATTTTTGTTCAGGTCTGGATGTAGATTCAGACTACCAGTGGGATACCACACGCAAATTCCTCCTTCAAAATATCTAGTTTTCCCTCCTTGGAGTTTCATTCTGTATCCATCTTGACCACTCCATGCGTCCTCTCCTGCCTCTTATGGGTTTTAAAGGGTATGAGAAAAAAAAGTCTGAACAAATGGTATTCATAGAATACTTACACTGCACAGTCAGCTTGTTGCGAGCCAACTTCTGTTTTTGAAGGTGTTTTTCTTCGATCCAATATGGCTGCCAGACCACGTGAGCGATGACATCATACATTTACATTCTCTAATATAATTGTTGTGTAGATCATGCTCAATAAATTTTAAACTGATCAGACTGAGCATTGTGCCTGTCAAATTATGACGTAATAAGTAAGGCACCAATGACGTCATCGTTACCAACATTTATTCACTATTGGGAGTACTTGACAATGCACCATGTATCAAAATTTTTTATGGATCGGTTTTGGAGATATAGAGGTGCAACGTTTTTCCATTTTTCCAAGATGGCGCCTGTACCACGTGACCTAAGATGTCATAATTATCATTAAAAATTTCTACCGGAGGAGGCGCTCCAATGATCAATATTTTGCATCCATCAGACTAACAGTTGCAGAAAAATATTTTTCATGCTGATCAGATCAAGCATTGTACTTGTCAAAATATGACGTCATAATGAATGCAACAATGACATCATCATTAACATATCTTATTCTCCATAGGGAGTACTTGACAATGAGCCTTGTTTCAATTTTTTCCATGCAGCAGTTTTAGAGATATAGAGGTGTAACGTTTTTCCAAGATGGTGTCTGTACCACATGACCTATGACGTCATAATTTTGAATAAAAATTGATACCAGAGGAGGCGCTCCTGTGGTAAATTTTTGTGCCAATCTTTACATGCAGATAAAATACAACGGTTGCCGAAAAAATGAATTTTAAAAATTCAGACACGCACGCACGTACGCCACACGTACGCAGCCGAATGCAAAACCCTGCTTTTCGCTTTGCAAGAGCAGGGTAAAAACCACAGGTTGGATGGACTGATGGACAGATGGAGAGCAAACCTATAGTCCACTCTGGTGAAACCAGTGGGGGACTAATAAATAATGAAACACGGAAGCGATAAAAAACGGAATGTCTTATGCTTGACAAGCCGCAGTGGGGCTAATAAATGCTATTTATAGTTAATATGACTATTTCACATTTTGACACAATTGTTGATTATTTTCTCCATATTCTCATAGTTAAAGTTTGTTGAAAAACTTGTGGCAAAAGCTCAAATGGTAAAAAAGGTTATGGCATGGACAGAAGCACACACACACACACACACACACACACACACACACACACACACACACACACACACACACACACACACACACACACACACACACACACACACACACAAACACTAATGGAGGTGGATACTTTGAGACCTTGGAGGGCTCCAATCCACCTTCTGAAACCCGCATATGGAGATAACAACCAACGACACACACACAGAAACAGTTGCAAAAACCTTGGTGGGGAGGGGGCAACTGGGCAACTTGGTGGTGGGGAGTTGCCAAAAACCTTGGGCAACTGGTGCAAGGGACATTTTCAAATCATGTTTTTTTCAAGATCTGGGGACAATCAATGGCCACCCCTATTACGCAACCTTACATTGCCAAATTTATTTGTGGGGCTATTTAAAGTGCAAGGTCCATGTGACTAGAGCAAGAACATTAACTGAACTGAAAAACAATATCAGAGAGGAAATCAGCCTCATTTCTCGTGAAAACAATTTAGCAAGTTATAGACAATTTATTTATCCACTGGCGTGAATGCGTACGTTTTAAGGGAGGTTACCTGACATAAATCATTTTCAAAAAATGAATAAATGTCAACAACACCAATGTTTCCACATTGTGTTCTTTCTGAGGTGTGGCACCTTGAATTTTTACTCTCCAAAGAAAACAATTTATCAACAAGACAAATTTGTCCATTAATTAATTGTCACCCTGTACGACACTGTACTCCTGCACTCTCATTAGGAAGTCATTTTTATGAACTTTTCCCAAAGTATTTAAAACATCTGATATCCATTTGGGATTTAGTTCATCCAGCACACATGGGGTCTGTGAGAACATTTGTCTGCAAGGTTTTCCTTTTGCTCGACTCAAAACACCACCCTTCCAATTCATGGGAGCGAGGAGTGCACATTGTAAAATCCAAATGCGTAAATGCCTTGGACTATGTGAAAAGAGCTTTTATAAAATAAATCAGTGTTACTTCGGTACAACCAGGGAGCAGTTTGATTGTTATGGTGCCATGTGAATATATATAATGCAAGCAACTGCCAATCCACCGAGACTTTTGTAGATATAGTAAGTTTGTCTCCAATATATTTCCTTTACGTGAAGGTTTTTCCTTCTGCTTTATTTATTCCTTGTGTACACCGAGTAATTCCTCATTGCAGGAAGGCACGGATATATTGAAATCTACAGTTGGAAGGCTTTATCGGCCTAACAGTTTCATCTGCAGATTAGCAATCCGATCCCTCGATTTCTCGTTTCCATCTCTTATCATTTACCAGTCTTCCCCCGACTCCTCTTCTTCCCAACCCTATGGTATCACAAGGCAATTAAGGCACAAGGAAAGGGCATTGCATTAATTAATTAGGCCAGCACTTATACAAGGAGCATAGCTAATTGTAGGTAATGCAGAATCTATGGATATCCCATAGCAGGGAATTGCAAAGAGTTCCGGCACACATTGGCACACGCTCGTGAAGATACCACCGGATCTTTAACGTGCATGACATATAGGGGCATGCAGGCCTTTCATGCTTTGCATCCCGACATAAATATAGAGTGTCCCTTGTTGGCACGGCAAAAATAACATTTCTTACTGACATCATGATACCAGGAATCAAATCCAAGATAGATCACTCAATTGCAAGCACGCTATTTACCGAGCTATTGGGCCACCCTCCGACCAATCTTCATGTGAGTGCGGTGTTCAGAATGTCGTACCTCCGGATGAGTGTGACCTGCCCAGCAACTTGACTGCCATTAACAAGAACGCAGAAGGGACTCTGATTAAACAATTAATATTTGTTTTGCAGCATTTATTGAAAATAATAAAACAGCAAACTACTGCTGCAAAGCTTGGAAATGCTAAACTATTTATTTGTTTTCTCCTTTTACTCCAATTTTTTTTAAATTTCTTCTCTTTCGACCTGTCCTCGCCTTCAAATTGTTTTGTTTTTTTTTGGATGTATTGTATCTGATGTATTCCCTTCTGCGTTCTTGTTAATGGGGAGTCAAGTTTCTGGGCAGGTCACACTCATCCGGAGATGGTTGGTGTGCAATCTGTGGCTGCTTGGCTGCATAATATTTTCTGGGGGCACAGCTGTGTCGCTGATGCAATGCCAACCATTACCAGTAAGCTGGTACTCATTTCACCGACCTCGGAAGACAAGCTGAGTCAACCCACCTGGTGTTAATTCAACAGCAGGGTAGGGGCTCAAACTCAGGACCTAAATATCTCAAGCCTTGAGCATGAGAATATTGTATCATATTATTGTTATTACAAATCAATATTAATACTAATAATACCCTGTCTCCCCAAGACGTGTTTCCTCCTTGAACAAACGCCGTCTTAACGTGAATAAATAGCTTATCGGGTCGTTTTGATGGGAACATCCCCGACCAGAAGTAAAACTATGATAAGCCACAAACACGTTTGATATCCGTTAAAACAGTTGCGACTGCTGTTTAACACTAAACTGAAAGGCAGGAAACCCGGAGTGCATTTAGTTACTAAGCTGCTAGCTAGCGCTTGCCAAGCCAGCCGTTCATTATCAACAGTTTAGAATGGAGTGCTTGATCGAATGCTAAAACCGCTTGGCAAGATCTCTACGAGAAGCTTGTTAAATGAACTCCCCCCCGCCCCCCAATGTTATTGAGGCCCGATCCTAGATCTACTATAATCTATACATCACAGAGAGAAATGACGCTTCTTGCTGCTCTCACAGGGAACAGGTGCACTCGTAAATTGAAAGCGGAAATGTCTTAAGTCAATAAGTATTCAACCCCTTTGCTATGACGCTCCTAATTGAGCTCAGGTGCATCCAATTTCCTTTGATCATCCTTGGGATGTTTCCACAATTTGATTGGAGTCCACCTGTGGCCAATTCAATTACATTAATTGGACATGATTTAGAAAGAAACACACCTTTCTATATAAGGTTCCACAGTTGACAGTGCATGTCAGAGCAGAAACTCCACCACAAAGTCCAAGGAACTGTCCGTAGAACTTCGAGATAGAATTTTGAGGAGGCATAGATCTGGGGAAGGGTATAAAACAATTTCTCGTGTTTAAAGTTCTCAAGATCACAGTGAGCTCCATCATTAGGAAATAGAAAGAATATGGAACTACCCAGACTCTTTCTAAAGCTGGCCATCCGACCAAACTAAGCAACCGGGCAAGAAGTACCTCAGTCAGGGAGGTGACCAAGAACTAAATGACCACTCTCGCAGAACTACAGATTTCCTCGGCTGAGATGGGAGAACCTGCCGGAAGAATAGCAGTCACTGCAGCACTTCACAAATTGAGGCTTTATGGGAGAATGGCCAGACGGAAGCCACTCCTGAGAAAAAGGCACATGACAGAACGCCTGGAGTTTGCAAAAAGGCACATGAAAGTTTCTGAGAGCACGAGGCAAAAGATTCTGTGGATTGATGAGATGAAAATTGAACACTTTAGCCTGAATGCAAAGTGCAATGTCTGGTGGAAACCAAGCACAGCTCATCACCCATCCAACACCATCCCCACCATGAAGCATGGTGGTGGCAGGCAGCATTATGGTATGGGGATGCTTTTCAGTGGCAGGGACTGGTAAAGATGTAAGGGTAGAAGGAACAATAAATCGAGCCAACTAAAGGCAAATATTTGAGGAGAACCTGCTTCAGAGTGCAAAAAACTGAAACAGAGTGCAAAGTGAGGAATTACATTCCAACAGGTCAATGATCCAAGGAATGGCTTCAGAACAAGAACGTGAAAGTCCTCGATTGGCCCAGCCAAATCTCAGACTTTAATCCTATTGAGAACCTGTGGAAAGACTTGAAGATTGCTGTTCACTGACGCTCCCCATCCAACTTGACAGAGCTTGAGCAAATCTGCAAGGAAGAATGGGAGAAACTCCCCAAATTAAAATATGCAAAGCTGATACAGACATACCCAAGAAGATTTGAAGCTACAATCACTGGCAATGGCACTTCTACAAAGTATTGACGCAGGGGGTTGAATACTTATATAACTTAGATATTTCTGCAATTCATTTATTTATTTATTTTTTTAAGTGATATTTAAAAATTCCACTTTGACATTATGGGGTGTTATGTGTAGATCAGTGACAAAAAAAATCTCAATTTCATCCATTTTTAACTCATCCGGTAACACAATAAAATGTGAAAAAAGTCAAGGGGTGTGAATACTTTCAGAAGGTATTGTACCTTAGAGCATGGTTTTTTTTTTTTGTTTTTTTTTTTTTTGTTGTATACTGAATCGAGGCTCGTGAAAGAGCTAAAATTCGACAGTACTCTGGAGACTGCTCTGGTTGCTCTGGAGACTGAAACGATTACAATATAAACAAGAAAAAGAGCAATCAGAGATTGCAAACCCTCGCCAGGATGTATTTTCAGTGGTTTTTAAGGCTTTTTTTTTTTTTTTTTTTTTTTTTTTTTTTTGTATACAATATCGAGGCTCGTGAAAGAGCGAACATTAATCACACAGAAAGACAAACCGACACATAAAACATATAACATAGGGAGCGGTAGACAAGATGGGGAGAGAGGGGGAAGGACACAAACACAACATTTGAGAGCAGGGACCGAGAGACATGGAGACATCGAGAGATCTGAGAGAGGGCGAGGGCTTTGGGGGGGGGGGGGGGGCGTGGGAAGGGGGCAGTGGGAGAGGTATAAAACATATGGACACTGCCAGGACTTCCAGGAAAGAAGTTGGAATTTCAAACAAGGTGGATCTGGGGTGAATTAGCGGGGGTAGAAAAGATCAAGGTTTTGGATGGGGGAAGATAAGAGATGGTGGTGAACAGCTGTTTTAAAGACCTGGAGGGAGGAGTGGGATTGAAGGGAGTGAGGGAGTTTGTTCCAGAGGCGGGAGAAAAGAGGAATGAAAGAGTGAAGGTGAGCGGAGAGCCGAGATTTCGGCAGTTTAACCATCAGAGGGTTGCTGGCAGATCTTGTGCGACCTGTAGGAATATTTGGGGGACAGAGCACAGAGAGAGCTGGGGGTGCAAGGCCGGAGAGGAGTCGGTAGAAGACAGAAAGACCACCTACCTGCCTGCGGTGAGTGAGTGAAAGGCCCTCAGAGATAGCTTCATCGCGGGAGATTCCAATAATTCTGAAAGCTTTGGTTTCAACAGCGTGAAGCCGAGCTAGGTGTGAGGCAGGAGCACCGGCCCATAGGGGAGAACAGTATTCCATTGAGCTGCGGATGAAAGCCTTGTATGTGGTGAGGAGCTCAGGTGTGCCGAGGAAGGACTTCGCACGACGGAGGATGCCCAGTCGGCGACTGGCTTTGGAGGCCAGCTTGGAAATGTGGTTTTCCCAAGAAAGATCATGGCAGATAGTGAGACCCAAAATCTTGAGCGACAGAACTTCTTGGAGAGGATTGTTGAGAAAGTAGATGGGAGGGTTGTCCAGTCGATCTTTTCGGAGAGACATAGTAAGAGTGTGAGATTTGTCAGGATTGAAAGACATGTTCCACTTGTTTGACCAGTCTGTGATTTTGTCCAGGTCTTCAGAGAGTGAGGAGGCAGCAGACTGCCGATCTGAGGGAAGAGGAATGGAGCGGCAGAGAGTGGAGTCATCAGCAAAGAGATAGAGAGGATTTTCGAGAGAGTCAGAGAGATCATTGATGAAGACCAGAAAAAGCACGGGGCCCAGAACACTGC
The DNA here is from genome assembly GCF_964187855.1 of Myxine glutinosa. Lineage (NCBI taxonomy): Eukaryota > Metazoa > Chordata > Myxini > Myxiniformes > Myxinidae > Myxine > Myxine glutinosa. The sequence goes on along the minus strand of NC_136263.1, from coordinate 11,172,524 downwards.
CTTGGGGAACTCCAGCCTGAACAGGAAGAGGAGATGAGAGAAACCCATTCAGGGCCACACGTTGACGACGACTAGAGAGGAAGTCCGCCAGCCATGCGTGGAGATTTCCATGGATACCAAAGGAGGAGAGTTTGGTGAGCAGAGCGGGGTGCCAGACCGTGTCGAAGGCACGTGATATGTCGAGGGAGACAGCTCTAATTTCCTGTTTGGCATTGAGGACCTCCATCCATTGTTGAGACAGCAGAAGCAGCATGTCCAGAGTAGAGTGACCTGGTCTGAAACCAAATTGATGATCAGAGATCAAGCCATTGGAGAAGAGGAAATATTTCATATCAGAAGCAATGATGGATTCCATGACTTTGCTGATAATTGGGAGAAGGCTGATTGGTCTGTAGTTGCTAGGATCTGTTTTTGCACCTTTTTTGTGCAAAGCGGTGATGTTGGCTGATTTCCAAGCAGATGGCAGTTGACCTTGAGCAAAAGGGAGGGTGAAGAGAACAGAGAGAGGGTGAGATAGAGCAGCAGAGCAGGATTTTAGGACCCGTGGGCTGATGCCGTCGGGTCCAGTTGCAGAATCAGAGTCGAGGGTTGACAGAAACTTTTCCACCTTGTCAGGAGGAAAGGACACGGAGTCCAGGAGCAGCAGGGTACGACTGGGTATGGTGGGTACAGAGAGGGATGGGTTTGGGACACAAGATTTAGAGGCAAACACAGAGTTGAGGCATTCAGCTTTTTCACGTGCGGAGTCAGCTGTGTAGCCGTTTGAGGTAAGGGAGGGGATGGAGGGGGAACAAACACCAGAAACGGATTTGACCAGACGCCACCAGGATTTGGAAGAGGGAGACAGATAAGAGAGTTCGGTCTTGAGAACGGAGAGATATTGTTTCCTGGCTCTCCTGAGGGTGGACACACACTTGTTTCGGGCTTTGTGAAAGGAAATGAGATTTCCTTCCGTTGGATTTGCTTTCCAGGAGACGAAGGCAAGTTGTTTCTGGGCAACAGCCTCACCACAAGATTCCGTGTACCATGGACGGGAGGAAGGGTATGACAACTGAAGACGAGATGGGATAAATCTGTGCATGAGAGAGAGCAATTTACTTTGGAAGAATTCCCAGGATGAGTTGATGTCAGAGGTGGTAGAGATGGGAGACCAGTCCAGATGATTGATGGCTGCTTGAAGACCGTGCCAGTTGGCCTGAGTGAATTGCCAGACTCGTCGACGCTGAGCAGGCTCCCTGAGGATGGTCAGAGAGATGTCCACTTTAACAAGGACATGATCAGATGTTCCGATCGGAGCAGAAGAAGAGCAGCAGACATTTTCAGGGAAGTTAGTCATAACCAAGTCCAGAAGAGAAGATGTTCCGTTGACTGAGATCCGGGTCGGGAAATTGACAGATTGTGTCAGTCCCAGTGAGTCGCAGAAGTCCTTTGCTGAGGAGCCATGGCTGGTGAGAGAGGTACCCACACCCAGCCAACTGGCATGACAGTTGAAATCACCACATATGAGGAAGAGAGAGTTGGGATGAGTAGATAGAAGTTGGTCCATATCATCAGACAGCGAGATGTAGATGGAGTCATCACTGTTTGGTGGACGGTACAACACACATATGAACAAGAGGTGGGAGCGAAGGGGAAGCCGTAGCCAGAGGTATTCCTGGGGGTGAGGTGGAGAGAGTGCAGTGCAGGGCGAGTGAGGAAGAGAGTTTTTGATAAAGATAGCAACCCCGCCTCCAGGACGAGGCTCAGGTCTATCATACCGGAGGAGGGAGTAGCCCGGGAGAGATACTATGGAATCAGAGACATCATAAAGGAGGAAAGTTTCTGTTAAGCAGATCACGTCTGGTTTGACAGAAGCAACCTGTATGGAGAGATCGGTTAAGTTTGAACGAAGGCCCCGGATGTTTGAGGTCCATACCGTTAATGAAGAGGAAGGGGGAGCATCAGATACAGAACAGGGGGGAGGAGGGGTAGGGTAAGATGTGGAAGAGGTGGAAGAGGTAGGGAGAGCTGTTGAAGGTGTGTCAGAGATTTCAGAATAGCTCGGAGAAAGGGAAGGATGGGGCGGACAAAAGGTTTGATGGTGATTGGGTGAGCCACAATGAGGTGTTATTTGAGGAGGGGGAAGAGCGAGGCAGAAGGTTGGGGGAGATGGAGGTGAGAGTTTGAAGGGGGAAGAAGCGGGGAGGACGCTTTGAGGAGGGGGAGTGAGCGGGGGGAAATTGAGAAGCAATGAGGGTGGGGAGATTTGAAGGGGAGGGGTGAGGGGGGAGTTTGGGAGGGAAGGGACAAGGGGAGGGATTTGAAAGGGATGGGATATGGGGGAGATTTGGAGGGGAGGGGTGAGGCAGGAGTCTAGGAGGGGAGGGGCGAGGGGGCGTCTTGGCGGGGAGGGGTGAGGGGGTAGTTTAGGAGGGAGGGGGCAAGGGGGGAGATTTGAAAGGGATGGGTGATGGGGAAGATTTGGAGGGGAGGGGTGATGGGGAAGATTTGGAGGGGAGGGGTTATGGGGAAGATTTGGAGGGGAGGGGTGAGATTGGATTTTTGAAAGTGTACGATTTATGGGAAACGAACATTTATTGCAAAATGAGTTTCTTGTGACCTTCGAGTTAAAAATACGTTTAAGGACGCTGGATGGAGGATGGAGTGCAGGAGAGTTTAGGGAATGTAGAACAAAGGCACTATAGGAGATGGATATTTTTTTTGGGATGAATTGATTTGGTGAGCAAGTCGAAAGCAGCCTTTTAAAGAAGAAGAAGAAAAAGGTGTTATAAAATATGACGGAATACATAACTTGAGGGGAAAGTGTAAACATTGAAGGTTAATGAGTGAAAACTATCTGGGGAAATGGGGGAGAAACACGTGGTCGAAGAACGAACGAACGAATAAGAATGAATAAACGAATGAGAACAGAGAAGGAAATGTTTTTTTTTTGTTTTTTTTTGAGTTGAGATTTACACAAGGAAGTTGGCTATGGGTGAAAAGCCTGGGAATACAGAGAACGAAAGTTATTGGATCACAAACGACGGACCACTGAGAGAAAAACAAAGCCTCAAGGTTGTACAGTGCACACTGTACAAGGCCTTGCTCGCGACACGGCAAACAGACGATCAATTTATGAAAGATAAACACCGAGAAACAACCAAAGTTGCACACAATAACTTCACACACCGAAAGATAAATACAGTTTCGACAAATACAATTGTGAACAGACTTAACTTCGAAAAACGTGGAGACCGTGTGGAGCTTCGAAAATCCCTGCCGCCGTCTCCAAGATCTCGCGAGATCTCCAATCTTGATTTTGTGTTGAAAACAAATATGGCGGCCAAACCATGTGAACGATGACGTCATCATTATTTTTTTTCTAAACTAATTTATTCCTAGATTATGCTCAAGAAATTTAATCTTGATTGAATGAAGTTTTGTACTTGTCGAATTATGACGTCATAATGGATGCACCTATGACATCATTAACATATGTTATTCCCCATGGAGAGTTCTTTACAATGAGCCATGTCTCAATTTTTTCTATTCAGCACTTTTGGAGATATAGAGGTGCAAAGTTTTTCGGTTTTTCCAAGACGGCGGCCGAACCACGTGACCGATGACATCATTTTTTTTTCTCCACCAGTCTATGCTGACATGGCGCTCAATTAATTTCATCTTGATTGGATGAAGTTTGTACTTGTCGAATTATGACGTCATAATGGAGGCACCTATGACATCATCATTAACATATTTTATTCCCCATGGAGAGTTCTTTACAATGAGCCATGTCTCAATTTTTTCTATTCGGCACTTTCGGAGATACGGAGGTGCAATTTTTTTCGGGTTTTCCAAGATGGCGGCCGAACCACGTGACCGATGACGTCATCATTATTATTTTTTTCTCCACCAGTTTATGTCGACATGGCGCTCAAGAAATTTCATCTTGATTGGATGAAATTTTGTACTTGTCAAATTATCAAATTATGACGTCATAATGGAGGCCTTGGGCCAAGAGAGTTAAAAATTGGGCACAGTCTATTCCAGGGAAGACAAATATGTGTGTAAAGTTTGGCGATTCTACGTGCAACGGTGTAGACGAAGTTCTGCGAACAGACAGACAGACAAACCAACAGATCAACATACTTGCCGGAATCTTTTCCGGCAAGTAACAAACAAACGGACTCAAATGCAATACCCTCTTCTCCTCTGGTGAGGGTAACTAGAACGAGTAAGGAAAAATCGCATACCCTCGCCTGGACTTGTTTTGTGTCTTTATAGTATGTATTTTATAGACATACTCACATTCTAATTGCACATACCGTACATAATAGAGGTACTCGGTTGAAAAAAGATCATGTGTAAAAGTTGTAGTCTATGTTGGCAAATAACAAACATACAAACAAACAAACATACAAACGGACTCAAATGCAATACTCTCTCCTCTGGCAAGGGTAACAAACTGATCCAGCCAGGTGCTCTTAGATCGCATGTTTGCCACCCATCTTCGGCTGTGAATAGCAACCAATATGTCAACAATATTGTTGGTTCTCACTGAACAAAGGGCCCCAAAAGCCAATTAGACAACACTGAAGTAAGTTCAGGCACTTGGGAAGGAAAGGTTTATCTAATCTACTGTGGCACATCATGGTGAATTGGTGAGAAATGCAACAAACACAGCAGATCCTGACTGATCTGTTCTGTCTTCTAGCTCTTCCCTGAGCCCGACACTGCATACAAAAAAACACTTATTCCAAACTAGCAGAAGTTATACATCTTCAATCAATCAATCAATCAATCGCTCTCTATCTCTCTCTCTCTTCCTCCCTCTCTCCTTCTCTCTCTCTTCCTCCCTGTCTCCTTCTCTCTCTGCATCTCTCCCTCTCTCCTTATATCCCTCCCTCTCTCCTTCTCTTTCTCCATCTCCATCTCTCCCTCTCTCTCCTTCTCTCCCACCCTCTCTCTCTCCTTCTCTCCCTCCCTATCTCCTTCTCTCTCTCAATCACTCCTTCTCTCTCTCTCTCTTCCTCCCTCTCTCCTTCTCTCTCTTCATCACTCCCTCTCTCTCTCTTCATCACTCTCCCCTTCTCTCTCTTCATCACTCCTTCTCTCTCTCTCTCTTCTTCCTTCTGTTACGTGCTCCTCCCCAAACCCCAGTCATGGTGTACCTCCGAGCCTCAAGAGGAGTCACGGCAGAAAGATGTGTTATTCTGTATGTCAAATATCAATGGTGAAACCACAACAATTGTTACCAACAAACTAGTATTGTATTAAGATCACACAAGAATAACAGTACGACAACAATAGTAATCAATTGTACAACCAATATATATTTCCTATGATGGTACCATCAGGTTCGTACAACATAACTCACTGTGCTCCAAGTGAGCGAAAAGAAGAACATTCCCATTGTCTCTATTCCGGAATCAAGCCAAAGTCGATCCGCTCCAGTGATCGTCAGAACGATGTCTAATCGAGACCAGAATCCCGTTCGGATGAGTGACAGTCACGCTGCCAAAGATGCATGAAGGTGCCCTCCAGGTGACTGGGAAATCACACCCTCGGGTATGGATGTTCCACGGCTCCCAATCGGCGAACCGCAGATTTCCCACTCAAAAGCCACGTTACACACACACCAGATTAACGTCTGAATGCGGCGAAAATGATCAAAGCGTGGTGAAAAACCCTGAGCGAAACGCAAAGCCTGCGCTAGGCAAAAATGGCCGACGGCCCGTTCTTGTGGCGCAATGGCACTCCCATGATTCTCTTCGGAATCAACCGCAAAACCCGCCATGCAGGTTTATCTGTCACAGCGATAACAACTCTGTCGCGGGAATCCCTTTCCCAGGAAACCCGAAGTTCGCTAGTGACCTCCGTTCACCAGCGTTTGCTCCAGACCTCCAAACCGCTCGGCTTCTTGTCCGACTCACTCGCTCCGCCCTCTTCCTCTTCTCCCTCTTCGTCGTCGTCCGGTTCCAGTTTCATTTAAAACATTAACTTTTTTACCTTTTGAAAATAGTAATCTCTATTTACCCTTAAACGACAACAATAATAGTACATGGAATCAAAAATGTCTACAGTGGATGAAAACCACAACAACGGAAGTGACGAATCCGTAACACTTCTCTCCATCTCTCCCTCCCTCTCTCCTTCTCTCTCTCCACCACTCCCTCTCTCTCTCCCTCTCTCTCTTATGTGCAGCAGTTAAGTGAAAAAAATCTTCCACCAATCCAGTGACATGGTATGAACTGTTTTGTTCTTGCGCACGACTGGCAGGCAGAAAAGTCAGAGTAGAATTGCAAGAGCAGACAAATCCCTCATGCACAAGATCCTCAGGGGGAAAGAAATCTTCCTGAATGTGCAACATTGGACATGATGCGTGGGCATGTCCACGTGCAGCCATTACATTGGGCTCCCTGCCGCTAGTTCTGTACGCGCTTCATAAAACAATCGTCTATGTAAGCATTCACAATGCAGCCTAATGAGCAAGGCACTGCCATTACGACTGGGCAAAAAAGCAGCACAAAAGTGCACATGCTTGATAACACCTCGCTGGATTATGTCTGGAAATATATTACTTGGGATTACATTTTTATTGTTTCAAACAAAATCATACAGTGAAATGTATTGTGCGGCTTAGGGATAATCAAACGGCAGTCGCAGACGGGGGTAGAGCACCGGGGAGCGATAGGTAGATGGAGCAGGAACTGGGTGGAAAAGAGAGGACAAGAGATTTTGGAGAAAAGAAACAAATGGAATGGGAACTGTAGAAGAGAAGAATAAAAGAGTGGAAGTTTCATAATGTTCTTGGAGGGGTAATTTTGACAATTTGGATCCATATTGTGTAAACGGTGCCCGATTTACCCTGGAACATTACTAATTGTGCAAGTTATGAGCTAATTTGTACACCAGTGGGTACAAAACAAGTGCATCTGTTCTCAGGAATCAAAGAAACTGCATCAACTTCTCTTCCGGAAGGCGATTGTACTCCAACATATTTCATCGCGCAATCGATACGGTGACAGAGCCGAGAGCCGTTTGTCTGTCTGTCTGTGTGTGTGCCGCAATTTCTCTTACAGATGGCTGAACGGATCTTCGTCAAACTTTCAGAGTTTCATCACCGAGTGCCTGAGATTGTTTAGGCAAAAAAAAAGAATAAAAATTTTGAAAGAAAAAAAAAGCTAAATTTTTGGGGGATTTTTAAAAATCGCTATATAGTGCCTAAGCCTTTGTAGCTATACGAAAGACAATAAATTATCCCCCATTGGTGTGTGTGTTATTATTATATTAAATATAACTTTTCCTTAGTAGGTGTAGGGAAGTGTTTTCGGCACCGACAAAAAAATCGGAAAAAAGCCCAAATTGATGCCCGACAATCCCAGTAACGCCGGGTATTCCTGCTCGTCATTAATAAAAGTCAGAGCTTCACAGGATGATTGGCAGTTAGCCTCACAACATTGGAGCACTTACTACCACACAGTATCTCTCAGAAAACCATTAACCGCATGAGATTGAGCAAATTGATTGCGCGTCTTATCAGTTTCCGCCAAACCCGAGCTTTATCTGCGTCTGCAGAACTGCCAAGTCGCGTGGTTTTGTGTATCACAACAGAGCTCTCTGCACTCTGCCGGCACCTGCCCTTTACTAAGCGGAGCCAGAAGCGTTCTCTCTCCATCGTTAGGTCATTAGACTATCAGTCACAAAAAAAGTACACGATCTCACAACACAACGCTCCAAACACTGATAGTGATGTGAAATGTTCACGTAACACGTAACGGTTAAAAAAAACAAAAACAAAGTGTCCTCGAATTGGTATTTGCTGCAGAATGAATGAAAAACCTCAACACTGTGGAAGACCGGCCCAAAATATTGTCTACAAAGTTACAATGCAAACATGACTGCAATAATAAATTAATTAATACATTTCCTGCCAAGTGACTGCACAGTAAAAATGATGGGTTTCAAATTGTTCAAGTGAGTAGGAGAAATGAGGATTATAACATAACTTTTTATATTGTATTGAGTGAGGTAGAACGAGGTACTACTGCAGGTAATGTTAGGCAAGATCCACTCCCCTCCATCACCACCATCATTTACATACCCATTCCTGGTTACATGTTCAGAATCCTGATTGTCTGACCAGTGGGTTCTCTGCCAATTGTATTGCAGGAAACTTCAATTGTAAACTGTTCAGTATACCTGACAAAATAACTGTTGAGTGTGTGCGCATATATTGCAAAGAGCAGACTATTAATGAATAAGTCACGATGCACAAGGACTGCAGAAATGTGAAAAAATACCATTTTATATTTGAAGATGGTGAAGCAATATATACATATATATATATATATATATATATATATATATATATATATATATATATATATATATATATACACACATATATATATATATACTGTATATATATATATATGTATATAAATATATATATATATATATATATATATATATATATATATATATATATATATATATAGATATATATATACATATATATATATATATATATATATACATATATATATATATATATATATATATATATATATATATATGGTATATATATAATGACATAATGGATAATGACATAATGATATATATATACCATATACCATTTATATATATATACATACATATATAGCTTTATATATATATATATATACGTATATATATATATTAATTAATTAATTAGAGTTAATCTTCAATGCACTTCTACATATACACACATACATACGCATACATATACTGACGCTCACATTTGGGGTCTGCCTAGCAGGCACGTAAGACATCGGCCATTATAAAGCTCGCAGTGTTAAGTGTGGAAAGGTTCTGAGGAGATTGCAGCTGGCTCAATAGCGCAGTGGGCTGTTGACGTGTAATCAACGGAGGTCTGTGGTTCGAGACCCGCATTGAGTCAGAATTTTTTCACACTTAGCCCCTCGCAGGAATTTGATTCCTGTTTTTATATATATATATATATATATATTGTTACATATTTATGTGAATTACTATTCCGGGCTTTGCTTATCAATGTGTAGTCGATTAAAGGTTGTTGTGATTAAAGGGTCAGGAGCCCTTCTGAGAAAAAGGAGACCGGAAACGGAAGAAGAAAAGACACGAGGTCCTGGAGACGCGACGATTCTTCTTCTTCCTCGCCAAGCTCGGACGCGAGCGGTATCGATTGAGCAACGTAAGAGAATCGGCGTTTCAAAGCCCGTCTGGCGAGAGGAGTTACCGGGACGTGTAACTACCCTTTGACACGTCAAGTCACTGTGGGTTCGTGCACGGAAACCAAGCAGCTGGCACAGCTCGCCTCGCCGTCTACAAGGCCGCGTACGGGTCGCACCTGGGGCCGCGCGCGCTGGGCAAGCCGCGTGTTGCTTTGCCTGCTTTACATTATCCGCTTTGCTTGGCCAGGAGGTGCGCGCTGCAGCCGTTGTTCCCGGTACGGGACGTGCCCGGTGAAAGCACGTCAGGAAGGGTCCGTTCAACCGCCCACGTGCGGAGATCGAACTACAGGAGTACGGAGACATTGTGAGAGACATTGACCACGGAGGGAGTCGGGAGTGGGGCTCACGTGAGGAATGTATAAGATGGCCATCTTAGAGTTAATGTAGAGGAGTTTACATCTTTGCACTATTGATTGCTGATTGTTGATGGTTGATTGCTCGGGGAATATATCATTGATTATTCCGGATCCTTGGTGTGGGGTTTTTTCTTGGTTGGAATTCATATTGATTGCGTTACAAAAGCGCATACATAATAAATCTTTCTGGCGGAGTTCCTCTCACGGTCCGGGGGTCACCGAGACCAGGTAGTCACCGGGAGGACCACGTAACAGAATTGGGGGCTCGTCCAAATTACGATTTGCGGATTCGCAATTGGGTCTACGTCCGGGATCTAAAATTGTATAAAATAAAAAAATAATATTTTTATTAATTAAAATTTATTAATTAAGTGTTAATTGGTAAAATTTTGGGGAAATTGGGGTAAAGTCTTGTGTGAAGGTTAACAGGTGTTAACGATAGGCACCATGGCGTTTGTGGCACAGAACTTTGCGGTAACCCCGAGTGAGGCACAGTTCCGAGCGTTACTAAAGTCGGACCTCTTGAAATTGGCCAAACATTTTAACTTGGAGGTCCGAACTAATTTGAGGAAGGCAGAGTTGCAGACCACGGTGATACAGTCTATGGTGGGATTAGGAACTTGGGACGAGTTAGCCTGGCAGTGGCTACCCGAAGAACCAGAAGACGTTGAGCTCCGGAAACTGGAGTTGCAATTACGGAGCCAGGAACGGATCAAAGAAGAAGAAAGGAAAGCAGAAAAGGAAAGAGCAGAAGAAGAAAGGAAAGCAGAAGAGAGGAGAGAAGAGAAACAAGCAGAGGAAAGGAGAGTGGAACGAGAACTCCAGGAAAGGTTAGCAGAAGAAGAAAGGAAAGCAGAAAAGGAAAGAGCAGAAGAAGAAAGGAAAGCAGAAGAGAGGAGAGAAGAGAAACAAGCAGAGGAAAGGAGGGTGGAACGAGAACTCCAGGAAAGGTTAGAAGGAAGAAAAGCAGAGGAGAGGAGAGCTGCAAGGGACCTCGAAGCAGAGGAGAGAAAAGCGGAAAGGGAATTAAAGGAACGTGACATGGAGCTTCAGCAAGAAATTAAATTCAAGGAGCTGGAGTTAATGAGAGAACAGGGAGAGGGACCACCCTTGCTGACGGGGTCGACACCTAGCCAGAACACCTGGGATGTGGGCAGACATGTGAGGCTGGTTCCACCCTTCAGTGAAAAGGAAGTCGCTAAATTTTTTCCACACTTTGAGAAAGTGGCTCGACAGTTAAACTGGCCGGAGGAGGCCTGGGCCATACTAGTACAAAGTGTGCTGGTGGGAAAAGCTCAAGAGATTTATTCGGCGCTACCAATGGACCAATGTGCAGATTATGAGGTATTGAAGAAGCACATCCTCAAAGCCTATGAGTTGGTTCCGGAAGCTTACCGGCAAAAATTCAGGGGCCCCGAGGCAGACCACGAGTTTTTCCTCCGGGCCTACTTGCGCTTTTTGCAAGAAACCTGGACACTTGATGTCCAGTTGTTACCTCATGAAAAGGGAAGACCCAGAGCGGAGTCCGACTAGTACAACTCCGAATGCGATGGCAAACGTAAGAAATCGCCCACAGAAGAGTTACCAACCATTTATTTATGAGGGGTTGGTCTCACTCAAGGGAGACTTGACTAACCCAAGACCGGTTAGGGTTTTGAGGGACACAGGAGCCCATCAATCCTTAATGCTTGAAGGCATTTTGCCATTGTCAAAGAGTACCGCAACTGGTGATAGTGTTCGGTTACAAGGGATCGGTGGCTGTGTTAGTGCCCCACTTCATGTCATCCATTTGGAATCCGATTTGGTGTCAGAACCGGTCACCGTCGGTTTACAAGCCACGCTTCCTGTAGAGGGAGTATCTGTGATTATCGGGAATGATTTGGCCGGGGGGCAAATGTATGGTAACCCGAGGGTTGGTAAAGAGCACAGCAGGGAAAATAACACCCCACCAGCTCGGGATGGCGACAAAAGTTCCAAGTTATTTGTAGGGGGACTGAACTTCAACACAGAGGAAGAAGTTCTGACCTCTGTCTTCAACAGATATGGGCCGCTGGTGGAAGTGCGGGTGGTAAAAGACAGGGAAATGCAACGGTCAAGAGGGTTCGGCTTTGTCACGTTTGCAAGCACAAGAGACGCCAGAGAGGCAGCGAAGAATTGGAATGGTAAGGATTTGGAGGGTCGGACCATAACAGTAGGGAAGGCCTTTCGTAGGCGTCGAGAGGTCTACAGAAGAGGACAACTTGGCAGTAGTTTTGGGGTTGGCAGCAGCCGATATTACTATGGAGGCTCCCAGAGTTACGGCACCTCCCGAAAGAATGAATGTCAGAGCACTGGCCGAGAAAGAGACCGCCAGTCAGGTAACGGCTGGGACAAGGGGTCCCACCGTAACGGTTAGGAGTCTGGAGAAGTTGAAGCACTATATACGGGGGAGCCGCCGAGCCGGGGCTCCTACACGGACTAACCGTGAACGCCACGTTCTTAAAGGCGTCCAGGTAGTGAACTTTCCTGCACGGACTAACCGTGAACTCCACATTCTTAAAGGCGTCCATGTAATGAACTTTCCTCCCCGGACTAACCGTGAACTCCACATTCCTTAAGGCGTCCATGTAGGGAATATTCCGCTGGGCCTCCCGAAAAAGTGCTATAGAGAGGTTTAAATTTGGGGGCTTTGGTCACCACCTCTTAACCGTCATTCAAGAGAAACTAGAAGTGGTTGACGCTTGGTCCAGAGGGAATTAATCTAGGGGATCGTGTGAAATTTTGTTGCTTTATTTTTAAGTGATGACTGTGCCCGGGGGGAACTGATGAGTTGGGGGGGGGGGGGTGAGTTATCTGGTTTGTTTATCCAAGTTGGCCGGCAAAGAAAGTTTTCGCTGGGTTCAAACTTTCTTTCTTGAAGGGGGGGAGTGTTACATATTTATGTGAATTACTATTCCGGGCTTTGCTTATCAATGTGTAGTCGATTAAAGGTTGTTGTGATTAAAGGGTCAGGAGCCCTTCTGAGAAAAAGGAGACCGGAAACGGAAGAAGAAAAGACACGAGGTCCTGGAGACGCGACGATTCTTCTTCTTCCTCGCCAAGCTCGGACGCGAGCGGTATCGATTGAGCAACGTAAGAGAATCGGCGTTTCAAAGCCCGTCTGGCGAGAGGAGTTACCGGGACGTGTAACTACCCTTTGACACGTCAAGTCACTGTGGGTTCGTGCACGGAAACCAAGCAGCTGGCACAGTTCGCCTCGCCGTCTACAAGGCCGCGTACGGGTCGCACCTGGGGCCGCGCGCGCTGGGCAAGCCGCGTGTTGCTTTGCCTGCTTTACATTATCCACTTTGCTTGGCCAGGAGGTGCGCGCTGCAGCCGTTGTTCCCGGTACAGGACGTGTCCGGTGAAAGCACGTCAGGAAGGGTCCGTTCAACCGCCCACGTGCGGAGATCGAACTACAGGAGTACGGAGACATTGTGAGAGACATTGACCACGGAGGGAGTCGGGAGTGGGGCTCACGTGAGGAATGTATAAGATGGCCATCTTAGAGTTAATGTAGAGGAGTTTACATCTTTGCACTATTGATTGCTGATTGTTGATGGTTGATTGCTCGGGGAATATATCATTGATTATTCCGGATCCTTGGTGTGGGGTTTTTTCTTGGTTGGAATTCATATTGATTGCGTTACGAAAGCGCATACATAATAAATCTTTCTGGCGGAGTTCCTCTCATGGTCCGGGGGTCACCGAGACCAGGTAGTCACCGGGAGGACCACGTAACAATATATATATATATATATATATATATATATATATATATATATATATATATATATATATAAAATATACTCATATATAGTCTTTTTGTGACTGATATAAAAACCGAAAGGTTTTCAGAGTTACAAGTGTATGGAAGGCTCACTGCGTTGCCCTGGTGAGCCCCAACAAGGGCGAAACCAGGTCGGTAACTGTGAGTTTGCATGCACTTGTGACAGTATCTGAATTTAAGATCCATAATGACGCACTGCTAGATGGCTCTCCTGGAGCTTTGCAGGCAATGCGGACATGCATGGCGATGACGTCATTACGTTCGCTCATTAGTTTGGAGAACCAGATTACAAATACCAATTAGTAACTCCCACCCACATCCAGGTCGACTCCATATGATGAGTGGATGCCAGAGATAATGTTGCTGTGTGGCAGGCGGTGCTGATCGCTCCCAGTAAGGTGCAGCAGCAGCTGTATGGGACACCTTACTGGCGGTTCCCCACTGATGATATGAAATCGCATAATGACTGATATATATATATATATATATATATATATATATATATATATATGTATATATATATATATATATATATATATATATATATATATATATATATATATATATATATATATATATATATCACATCTCAGCAATAATCTTTATGCATTGTCATCAAGAGTCCCCCTCCTCTTTACTTTGCAATTCGCAACAACAATGGTGAATAGGAAGAATCCTCCTGCTTTGGTCTCAATGCTTTGAAAATATCTAGAAATAAAGAAAATCTCAATGCAAGTGGACACTGCAGCAAAACTCCTGCAGAATGTAGGTCATTGAATCGATGACGGAGTACAACGTGAGTGTGATGAGTTCGCTCCGCAATGGCTTTAACCACAGGAAGGGCATTGGAGAAAGAATTGTTTCAGAAATTTTCTGCAGAATCAATCGTAGTAAAATTTCAATGTGCTTGGAAAATGGCGGTTGGCCAGACAACAGAAAGGATCGAGAATTTAGAAAATGAGAAATGGGAGAAGGTGGTGGGTGTTGAGGAGGGGGGAGAACCTGACCCCTCCTCCTGGATCTGTCATTGATCAGTCATCGAAAAACCCGATACACAGAGGCCTATGCAGCGTCGTGCACAAAATAATCGCACAATTACAATTGTGATCAAAAGAAAGTCGTCATCATTGCATGGGCCATTGGGCCAACCTCGGTAAGTGTATTTTCATCATCACCTTCTAACGTCGTAGCATGATAAATGTAGTTAACATGGGGCTTTGGAAAGGCTGGAAGACATTCTGAGAGAGCATATGTTTGTTGTGGAAGATGGCAGATTTGACCATGGTGGGATCTGCATGGTGGTGGGATGGCAGATATGGTGGGATTTGACCACACTCCACCAACCCCCCTCCACACCCCTACTTCCCCCAGCCCCACTTCTTCTCCCCGCGTATGCTTTGTCAATTCTATACGTTTTACGTTTTGCATCTCACCGATAGGCCAGATCTACATCCGGACCTGAACCAAAAGCTAATCAGCTTGATCTTGTCACTGATCCAACTCATCCACCAAGTTTCCTCCAAACCGGTCCGTAACTTTTTGAGATGTCGTGCTAAATACCAATTTTGGCCCTATCTCTCAATGGTGAAGATTCGCTTAAAATTCTCGTATCGGGCTCTGTATCTTCACCAAAATCTAATCAATTCTTTCTTCTCACACACCCAACATGTCCACCAAGTTTCATCCAAATCCACCCACAACTTTTTGAGTTATCCTGCTCACAGATAGACAGACAAAAAGAATGTGAAAACAACTTTTGTCTACCTTCGGCGGTGGAGGGAATAATATGTTACTTTACAAGGAACTTTAAAGCATGAGGAGGCCATTAGATCCATCAAGGCCTGTGCTGGTATTGCAAACCTTGGTTTGCTTTTCCTGTGCTCCATCCCTTCAAATGCTGAGCGTCGAACAACGAAACAGCACATACTAATTTCAAATATTTGGTATGACTCAGCCGGGGTTCGCACTGTTGACCTCCCAGACTGAGAGTGGACACTCTAACGATTACGTCACCGAGTACGATCCATGTGATGCACGCACAATGATTGGTGGGCACAGTGGGATTGAGAAGGATCAACAACAATGGAGAATAGGAAGAACTTTTACAATGGCCTCATGATTATGACACATGACTGACATCCCAAAGCTTGCAGTTTCACTTCCAGATAAAAACTCAATTCTAAAATTTGGATCCCGAGCTATTCAGTCTCAGGAGGATTGTGATGTTGTCGTCGGCTTGTGTGTTCAGTGTTTGTTCACTTCAGTTCTTGTTCACCCAGTGGGTTCAGTAATGACGAGACAGAGAGAGACAGAGAGAGACAGAGAGAGACAGAGACATAGAGACAGAGACATAGAGACAGAGAGACAGAGAGACAGAGAGACAGAGAGACAGAGAGAGAGAGAGAGAGAGAGAGAGAGAGAGAGACACAGAGAGAGAGAGAGAGAGAGAGAGAGAGAGAGATAGAGAGAGATAGAGCAATATGCTTTCCTCATCTTTCCTGCATTTGGTGCCAGCTCCTACTTTGTGGTTGGTTAACCTTCAGGTAACTAGGGATTGGCACAAAAACTTTGCCTGATAAAGACATGCAGCGTCACACACATCCTCATAACCGAGTGGGTGAATGCATGAGGAGTGGTGAAAAAAATGGAAAGAGCAATGGGGGAAATATTGTGAATAATGGAACGGAATAAGAATGTTTGAGACATATGGGGGAAGATTAAAGTTTAAAATTTCACCATTTTATGCATGTATGTCATGTAGATTTTCACGAATCTGAATACTCCCAGAAGATTCCTCAACTACCACGGTAAAAATCGTGATTGTGAAAACTTTTGACTGACTGAGTGTAAAGTATCTAACAGAACCAGAAGTATGTTAATCTACAGACTTGGCATTTAATATGGATTATTTTTTTTCTTTCTTAACTTGGGTTTACTTTCTTAACTCAGTATATCAATCTGGTGAATTTCTCTTACACATTGGTGATTTATTTGTTAAAAGAACCATGTCACTGATTGTCTGTCGCAGCAAGAAGTCAACAACAGGATTATATCACAGGTGGCGTGGCAAAATGTACAGACAGGTGCATTTGATGATTGGCTTCACAGTCGGGTATACAAGGGTTGTTGCGTTCTGTATTACTATTAGTGGAAAACAATTGCTGCACGTCTCCAAAAGTTATTGCCGTTTCCTCTGGAGATGGTCCGTCAACTCGACAATGCTGTTTGTCATGGAGTGGTGGCTTTTTGAAATTACGGCATGAAACAGCGTGCTATTGCTCGGCAGTATGGCATCACTCAACGTCAGGTGTCAAAGATCCTGAAACAAAATGCTCAGAGGGGTGTCCCTACTCCAATACCGAGGCCAGGACGTCCCCGCAGAACCACAAGGAGGGATGATCACCAGCTACACCGGTTAGTCCACAATGGCCGTACCAAGTCAGCTAATCAGCTTAGGGCTGAGTGGCAGCAACTGACAAATGTGCCTGTATCCAGAAGGCTAGTCAACCAACGACTGGTTCAAGCAGGCTATTGTGCCAGGCGTCCCCTGAGAAAGCTATGCCTGACCAGACAACACAGCCAGCGCCGATTTCAGTGGGCCAGAGAGCACCGTCAATGGCAGCCAGGACACTGGAATCACGCGACCTTCAGTGACGAGTCTAGATTTCTGGTCTATCGTCAAGATGGCCGTGTCCGAGTGCGCAGACAAGTGCATGAAGCCCACAACGAAGATTGTATAGTGCCAAGAGTCCAAGCTGGAGGTGGTGGGGTGACCGTTTGGGCTGCTTTTCATGCAGGGGGCAAAACTGACCTGGTTGTTCTGAATGGAAACCTGAACCAGTTCAAGTACAGGGTCATTCTGGAAGAAACATTGCTTCCATTTGCTCGTGCAGCCTTTCGAGGAAACTTTGTCTTCCAAGATGACAATGCACGGCCTCATCATGCTCGCATGATCCAACACTTTCTTGCTGACCGTCGTGTTAGCATATGGAGTGGCCTGCCATGTCCCCGGATATGAATCTGATAGAGAACCTGTGGGCAGAATTAACGCGTCAAATCGACCACTTGGACCAGCAGCCGACCTCTGTGCGTGAATTGCAGCAGGCTATTGTCACTGCATGGCAAGCGATTCCTGTCCAAACCTTGGCAAATCTCGTGAACAGCATGCCTCAACGTGTACGTGCTCTCCTGAATGCTCGTGGGGGTTACACGAAGTACTGAACTGTAATTTTACTGTCCGTAATTCCAGTCGTAATTTAACTTTTGTTTTTGTTAAAAAAAATTTTGGGTAATGTGCAAAATAAAGACATACTTCTGGAAAACGCACAGAAGTTTAACACAGTACTGTCCGTGAACTGAGTTCGATATTGGTTTACATCACTTTCAAGGATCAATTTATTTGCTTCGAAATGTCAAATGTGGTTTTTGTTTCTTTTAAAGGTCACATTAACAAAATCTAGAATAATTTCAACATAATTCCAATGAACTTTTGGTTCTAAGTCATCTTGAAAAGTAAGTTCACCCCCACAAAAAAAAAATTCCATATTAAATGCCAAGTCTGTTTATATCATGGAGCAAGAGTATTTTTATGTATTTTATGTATTTTATGTATGTATGTATTTATCATCTACTCCACCGAGAGGATTTTACCTCGGAAGCTGAAACTTTCAGGAATTAATGAGGGCACCCTGGAGTTGTGTGTGTGCAACTTTCAGTTGATTCCATCCAGCTTTGGGAAAAAAGGTTTTTTCACCAATCTTGGCATTTTCTTCCTTAACCACAATGTATTATAAATGCACATAAGCAGTATGCATGTTTTCGAATCATATACGTAGACCAGGTTCATTTTATTTTTGGAAGCGATCGAAGCAGCGGTCTATTGCCTATACACTACCCAAATAAAGGGACTTGTCAAAAGATTGTGTTGCACACTTGGAACAAGATGGTCCTTATGGTATTAATAATCATAAAGATAATAACATGACTCATGCTGGGCAGTAGTTAGCAGGTGCTTCTAGTACATATAATAATCGATGGGATGTTTTCTAGCCTGAAGACCACAGTGAATTGAACGATGACTATTGGATCATTCAGTGGCATTTACTATCTTAGGAGAGAGAGAGAGGTTATAACTCCTGGCTTAGTTATTATAGTAGGAACACGCCTTTGAAGGCCATTTCCCCTCGCAGAGCGGGTGTTGGCCGCTGTTGGGCACCTTCGTCCCCTTTTTGAAGCAATATTTTATGGCTGGATGCCCTTCCTGCCACCAACCCTGCTCGTCGCATCTTGCGACACACAGGGAATTACCAGTGAACTGCTACTCAATTTGCGGACCTCGGAAGGATGACAGGCTGAATCAACCCCCCTGGCGTTAATTCAGCAATCGACTGGGATTTAGAACCCAGGCTCCTAGGATCCCAAGCTGGCACCTTAACCGCTTAGCCAACAGCAGGCTCCTTAGTTTATTATAGTAGGTAGACAAATAATGATCGGCACAAATATAGCACAATTTGGGATACAGCCGGACATCTCCTCTGACTCTTTCCAAAGCTGTGCAGACAACGGCCGTGGATTTCATCACTTTCTCCAGACAGGTGGTTGAAGTACAAGGCTTGCTGCTCTGCCAATGCAAACAGCCCGGTGGCCTTTCAGTAGTCACAACTACCTCATCCGATCTTGTACCACCTGCTTTCTCGGCCACTCGCACCTCTCAACCCCCACCGGGCTGTACGTGCTCTTCAAACATTTCAACCTGTGTCTGCCAACAGGATGCAGCATTCTTCTCCACTCTTCCATATCCTTTATCAAACAATTCAGTTTCGTTCAATTATTGAGTTCAGCGGTATCTACCTGATCATTGGTCTTGCATATCTATGTCCATTTTCTGACCACTTTCATAGTATCAGTGTGTACTTGTATATTCAATCCCTTCCCTCATCCAAACACAGACTTTTGTTGATCAGTTATTGTATGAGCCCAGCCGAGTGTAATATAACCAATACTTTTTGTCCAATGAAAATTGTTTTGTCCAATTGTTTTGTCCAATGAAAAACAAAGGCTGAAACAAAGGCTGAAATCAATGACGTCAACATCAAATGAACCATTTCACCTTCTCAGACTCCGTTGAGTGATGGTTCGAGAATCTGCTCCGTGTCTGGGAGGTTGGACGTTCAAATCCTGGCCGAGTCATACCGAAGACTTTAAAAATGGTACGTCGGCTTTTAAAAGGACAAGAGGCACGGACAATCTCCATAGGATGGCAACGATGCGAGGAGGAAATCCCTCCTTCGTTCATGCTGCGCTGAGTGCGGTGAGAAAACCTGCGCCATTGTTGTGGCTTCCTTGGTACCCAGAGTTCCAAGGGGGGTGACAGCGCTTCCTCCAAGCTCAGTGGCTGTTCGTGTCATCTAAATGTCCTGTATTGTGTCTCATTTGCTCGTCTGTATATCCATGTATGTGAGATGTGTGTGCCGCAGATGTACTACGAGCCTTGAATGGTGTAAAAAAAATTGTTGTAGAATAGTCACCAAAGAATTGTTGAATCATCCCGTCCAGGGTTTTTTTTCTCCTTTAATATGTAGGTTTTAATGTTTAATTTTAATTTTTTTTAAATTCTTATTTAATTAATTTTCATTTCAATTTAATTTTAATATTTAATATGTTTAATTTTAATTTTTAATTAAATAATAATTAATATATTATTAATAATTATATTTTTATTATTAATTATATTTTTATTAATTTAATTATTATTAGTATTATTATTATTAATATATTAATATTAATAATTATAATAATCAATAAATTTAATTTAATAAAATTTAAATATATTTAATAATATATTAAACATCATCGAACATAATCGAAGCATCGAAGACATCGAAGACAGCATCGAAGTCCTTTCCAAGGGTGTGGTGCTGACTGGGCCGCCGTGGTGTTCGCATTACAGCCCAACCGAATATCGTCGCTTCGTGGCTGCTTTCCGCCGCCGAAATCCAGCGCGGCTTGGGCGATTCTGACCCTGTTTGGAGAACACCCAGCGAGGCCTTCATCGGGGCCGAGTGAACAAGGCTTCCGCTGCCGAAATCCAGCGCGGCTTGGGCGATTCTGCCCCTGTTTGGAGAACACCCAGTGAGGCCTTCATCGGGGCCGAGCGAGCAAGGCTTCCGCTGCCGAAATCCAGCGCGGCTTGGGCGATTTTGCCCCTGTTTGGAGAACACCCAGCGAGGCCTTCATCAGGGCCAAGCGAGCAAGGGCGTGTCGGGACCTGGTTCGCGCCATTGACCGAGTGGTTCGCACCAACCGGAGCTGTTTTCGGATGTCTACTGTGACTGGCACTGCACGTGCTGATGTCCTTGGACTTCGCGCCAGGCTCTAGGCTGACCGGGCCGACGTGGTGTGGTGCTGACCGGGCCGACGTGGTGTGGTGCTCACTGGGCCGCCGTGGTGTGGTGCTGACCGGGCCGCCGTGGTGTGGTGCTGACCGGGCCGCCGTGGTGTGGTGCTGACCAGGCCGTCGTGGTGTGGTGCTGACCGGGCTGATGTGGTGTGGTGCTGACCGGGCCAACGTGGTGTGGTGCTGACCGGGCCGACGTGGTGTGGTGCTGACTGGGCCGATGTGGTGTGGTGCTGACCGGGCCGACGTGGTGTGCTGCTGACCGGGCCGACGTGGTGTGGTGCTGATGGGGCGCCCGCAGCCGTGATGCCCCCCCCCCCCCCCCCCCCAGAATTTCCATGTTTTAAACATTTCCCAGTGTGTACCCTGGATTAGAATAGGTACACCGTATCCCTGCGTGTCGTAAGAGACGACTAAGAGGGTTGGCATCAGGAAGGGCATCCGGCCATAAAAAACATTGCCTCAAAAAGAGAACCATGACAATTACAACTACATAAGGGCAGGGTACAGCCCGAAGTGGAGATCGGTTTCTGAGGTTTGGGACATGGAATGTAGGGACAATGACAGGGAGATCAGGAGAAGTGGTGGAAGTATTGGTCAGAAGAAGAGTGGACATATGTTGTGTGCAAGTGACGAGATGGAAGGGAAGTGGTGTGAGAATGGTGAAGGGTAGGCAGGGACAGAAATACAAGTTTGTGTGGCAAGGGTGCCTGGAGGGCGTGAATGGTGTTGGTGTCCTGGTTTCTGAGGAGTTTGTAGACAGTGTGGTGAGTGTGACGAGAGTGAGTGATAGGTTGATGATGGTGAAAATGATGATTGGAAAGCTCTTGGTGAACGTCATCTCGGGATATGCTCCGCAGGTTGGTCAGAGCGATGAAGAGAAGGACAAGTTCTGGTGTGCGATAGAGAAGCTGATGGAAAACGTGAAAGATGAGGAAGTTGTTGTGGTAGGAGGAGACCTAAATGGACATGTGGGAAGGAGTAAGGATGGTTTTGAGGGAGTTCATGGGGGTTACGGATATGGTGTGAGAAATGAAGAAGGTGAAAGGATTTTGGAGTTTGCTGATGGAGCTGATTTGTTGATTTGTAATACTCAGTTCCAGAAAGAGGATAATAAGCTTGTTACACGTCAGGTGGGTCGACGACAACCGTTGGCTACCTGATGGTGCGTAGGCGAGATAGGGGGCACCTCCGGGACACAAAGGTGATCCCGGGGGAGGAGGCTCTTTCACAGCACCACTTGGTTGTCTGCGACATAAGGGTGAAAGGTGCGAGGAGTGCTCGGCGGGTGAAGTACCAACCGAGAATGAAGGTGTGGAGGTTGAAAGAGGTGACAGTAAGGGAGGCATTAAAAGAGAGGCTGAGTAGGATAGAGGATGATGTGGTTGAGCTCGAAAGTGGTTGGAAATTGTGGAAGTGTAACTCAGTGTAACTTATTGATTGGCACTGGTAACTCATTGATTAAAGACTGGTAACGATTTCGTAAATGGATGCCAAGAATGTGCACGAACATGGTAATCTCTTGTCCACCTGGTCACAGCCCCAGGCTGGAGCACCCCCCTATCGTTTGGTAAACGGAACTCGCAGCAGGAGGGGAGCGATCTGATGCCAGGACTCGGTGCATGCATGACCTCGGGGCATTAGCGGAGAAAGGATTAGCGCGGCAAGGCCCATAAAAACCAGGGCAAACGATGAGTCAAGAGACTTGTGACCAGAAGCTCTGACCTACGGAACGGAACGGAACCCTATGAACAGCGCTGAGAGAGAGGACTCATACTCAGAACCTCTGCCCGACGGGAATGGCGGAGGAACATCGGCCGAACAAGAAGGACCATGCGAATAGAGTTAACCTGGTCTATTGAGTTAAACGGTAGTTATTTGGTATTGGAATGAAAGTGAACAACCAGTTAATAAAGTCATGAATATTTGTAAAACCTGTGTCCGGTCATTGGAGTCTTGAGTCTCCCCAACCATTTCCCCGACAATCTGGAGGCACCGCTGGGATTTCGAGTGGACGTCGCCAAGGTAAGCATGGCGTCTTGGGGATCTGTCCATTATGAAATATGAATTCTGAAGATGGTAGGATTTGGTGTGTGGGACTTGTGATTGTCCATAGGTAATCCAAGGATGGAACATTGACAAACGGTTTTATCTATTATTCGTGTTTTTTTTTCTCTAGCGATCTGTAAATACGGGTTTTTTCGCTGTGTAAATAAATGCGCCAGTTCGTCTGACACGCGTCACTGAGAAACGCGCGTCTGTAGGCTTGCCTGCAGTTGGGACCGTGTGTTGGCAAGGAGGCGTACGTAACGATTATCCGAGGAGTGTAACAATTTTTGTAAAATATGTATTTTTGCGCTGTCTAAGTAAAATGTGCCAGTTCTGACATGATAATTAAAAAACCCTACGGAGCACGGCGAACGGACCGACCCATGAAGTGCACCATGGGGGCGATCTGTTTTCCGAGGTCTGTAGGGCACGTACATTCGTACACTAGGGCGCGTACACCTGTTTGCACACGCACATTTGCTTAGCACTTGTAAACGTACCCCTGAGCTGCCCGCTCAAGGTATGCGATTAAGGCAGCGGGAAATGGAATTTTATATACAGATTTTTTTTTGCACTTGCTCAAAGCACGCGACTTGCTCGGCGTGCGACAGGGAGCCGGGAAATGGAGTTATATTTATATATATATATATTGAGGTAATATTGAGTTATGGAATTAATTGCTTTCAACAATGCAAAGGGTGACAAGATATGGGATTTTAATGGGATTTTAATGGGATTTTAATGAGATTTTAATGGGATTTTAATGGGATAAATATAGAAGATGTTTGTTTTTGTCAAGAGAAAGTGACAATTGGCGGAGAAGTCACAGAGGCCGGGTTTTGGGCCTTTGACAGCAGAGAAATTGAGTTTTGACAGCAAAAGACTTCCAAATAATGGTTGTGGCAAACAGTGACTTCTGGGATGACAGGGGTGTGGGGTATTTGGCATCGCCAGACTAGCTTATTGGTTTAGGAATGTTTAGAGGTCATTGCAATGTGATAATTACTTGCGATCATTTGTTGTTGGAACGTTTTGGGAACATTCAAATGTTGTGGTTTGCTGACGTTTCCACAACGTCGCCACAACGTTTCACTTTCGTTGTTGTTGTTTTTTTTTTTTTTTTTTTTTTTTTTTTTTTGTATACAATATCGAGGCTCGTGAAAGAGCGAACATTAATCACACAGAAAGACAAACCGACACATAAAACATATAACATAGGGAGCGGTAGACAAGATGGGGAGAGAGGGGGAAGGACACAAACACAACATTTGAGAGCAGGGACCGAGAGACATGGAGACATCGAGAGATCTGAGAGAGGGCGAGGGCTTTGGGGGGGGCGTGGGAAGGGGGCAGTGGGAGAGGTATAAAACATATGGACACTGCCAGGACTTCCAGGAAAGAAGTTGGAATTTCAAACAAGGTGGATCTGGGGTGAATTAGCGGGGGTAGAAAAGATCAAGGTTTTGGATGGGGGAAGATAAGAGATGGTGGTGAACAGCTGTTTTAAAGACCTGGAGGGAGGAGTGGGATTGAAGGGAGTGAGGGAGTTTGTTCCAGAGGCGGGAGAAAAGAGGAATGAAAGAGTGAAGGTGAGCGGAGAGCCGAGATTTCGGCAGTTTAACCATCAGAGGGTTGCTGGCAGATCTTGTGCGACCTGTAGGAATATTTGGGGGACAGAGCACAGAGAGAGCTGGGGGTGCAAGGCCGGAGAGGAGTCGGTAGAAGACAGAAAGACCACCTACCTGCCTGCGGTGAGTGAGTGAAAGGCCCTCAGAGATAGCTTCATGCTATTGTTGCAACGTTTTGCTCCAACGTTTTGGGAACATTCAAATGTTGTGGTTTGCTGACGTTTCCACAACGTCGCCACAACGTTTCACTTTCGTTGTTGCAACGTTTTGCTCCAACGTTTTGGGAACATTTAAATGTTGGGTTTTGCTAACGTTTCCACAACGTCGCTACAACGTTTCACTTTCGTTGTTGCAACGTTTTGCTCCAACGTTTTGGGAACATTTAAATGTTGGGGTTTGCTGACGTTTCCACAACGTCGCCACAACGTTTCACTTTCGTTGTTGCAACGTTTTGCTCCAACGTTTTGGGAACATTTAAATGTTGGGTTTTGCTAACGTTTCCACAACGTCGCTACAACGTTTCACTTTCGTTGTTGCAACGTTTTGCTCCAACGTTTTGGGAACATTTAAATGTTGGGTTTTGCTAACGTTTCCACAACGTCGCTACAACGTTTCACTTTCGTTGTTGCAACGTTTTGCTCCAACGTTTTGGGAACATTTAAATGTTGGGTTTTGCTAACGTTTCCACAACGTCGCTACAACGTTTCACTTTCGTTGTTGCAACGTTTTGCTCCAACGTTTTGGGAACATTCAAATGTTGTGGTTTGCTGACGTTTCCACAACGTCGCCACAACGTTTCACTTTCGTTGTTGCAACGTTTTGCTCCAACGTTTTGGGAACATTTAAATGTTGTGTTTTGCTGACGTTTCCACAACGTCGCCACAACGTTTCACTTTCGTTGTTGCAACGTTTTGCTCCAACGTTTTGGGAACATTCAAATGTTGTGTTTTGCTGACGTTTCCACAACGTCGCTACAACGTTTCACTTTCGTTGTTGCAACGTTTTGCTCCAACGTTTTGGGAACATTCAAATGTTGTGTTTTGCTGACGTTTCCACAACGTCGCTACAACGTTTCACTTTCGTTGTTGCAACGTTTTGCTCCAACGTTTTGGGGACACTCAAATGTTAAGTAAATCGGATAAGAATTCACGAGTTATTTAATTATTAGCGATTAATGAAGTACTTATTTAATTAATTACATTTCTTATTAAATTACAGTAATTACATTACAGTAATTACCTGAGGTAATTACAGTAATTACAGTTCCGGTAATTACAGTAATTACAGTAATCATTACAGTAATTGCAGTAATCTTATTACAGTAATTACATTACATTAACTCAGGCACCTTTTGAGTAAGGAAGCTGATATTTGGACATGACACTGACCGAGTGATGTGGCTGTCAAGGAAAATTTTGATTTATTGATTAATCATTTAATAAATTAACTCGTTGATTTATAAATGACTTATTTAATTAAAAGTCCTCAGAGATACATCTTCGGATGAAATACTTGCAGATTGGTTATGCTATGAGCCAATTGATTAAGGAAAATATTTTGTGATGGCCATATTGGCAATTTCGTGGCCATATTCGTGGCAACTTAGTTAGTGCCACTACACCTTTAAAATGCATCCCTGCGTTCATTTTTCGAACGATTGAGTTGAAATTTTGAACAATCGGATCTGGACTGTCGTTGTTAACGACTCTAGCACGCACTCGTCCAATCAGGATGGAGCGGTATGGTCCCCGGATCATCACTGCCCGCAGTGTTAATTAGTTTTACTTTTTTCTCTTGGTCATATAATTTTGAAGACATGCATGTCATGATAGAGGAAATGTTTGTTCTGTTGAACGGAATAAATGTTGTTTATTTGTGTGGGTGTGTATTTCTTGTGTATTTTGGATATATTTTCACGACTAATTCCAGTTAACATCCTGCAAAATTTGCTCGTTTGCTGGCCGAGTCGAAATTGCGTTGAGTTCCTATGGCATGCGCCATTAAAAGCGCTGTGTAATGGTTGAGCTCCCTTTATTTCGTTTTGGTCATGCGAATGAGCAGACAAAGTGACGAATGCTGCGGCTGGAGCAGTAGAAGCGATGTTTTTTAATGGAAACGATGTAATGAGTAATTAAAAGTGGGAGGGGGCAACACCACGCATACCTCTTTTAAGGTGTGTATAAACCCTGGAATAAACGTGGGAGGGGGCAACACCACGCATACCTCTTTTAAGGTGTGTATAAACCCTGGAATATTTCAGCAATCAATACAATGCTGAAACTATGTAAGTTAAGTTAATGAGTAATTTAATGAGTAACTTAATGAGTAATTTAATAAGTAATTTAATGAGTAATTTAATGAGTAATTTAATAAGTAATTTAATGAGTAACTTAATGAGTAATTTAATAAGTAATTTAATGAGTAATTTAATGAGTAATTTAATGAGTAATTTAATGAGTAATTTAATAAGTAATTTAATGAGTAATTTAATAAGTAATTTAATGAGTAATTTAATGAGTAATTTAATAAGTAATTTAATAAGTAATTTAATGAGTAATTTAATGAGGAATTTAATGAGGAATTAAAAGTGGGAGGGGGCAACACCACGCATACCTCTTTTAAGGTGTGTATAAACCCTGGAATAAACGTGGGAGGGGGCAACACCACGCATACCTCTTTTAAGGTGTGTATAAACCCTGGAATATTTCAGCAATCAATACGATGCTGAAATGATGTAATTTACTGTGTAAGAGGGTCGACCTTGGGTTTGTTTGGGTTTGTTGTTTATTTTTGTGGGTGTGTATTTTTGTGTATTTTGGATATATTTTCACGACTAATTCCAGTTAACATCCTGCAAAATTTGCTCGTTTTCTGGCCGAGTCGAAATTGCGTTGAGGTCCTATGGCATGCGCCATTAAAAGCGCTGTGTAATGGTTGAGCTCCCTTTATTTCGTTTTTGGTCATGCGGATGAGCAGACAAAATGACGAATGCTGCGGCTGGAGCAGTGGAAGCGATTTTTGAATTGTTCAATGATTATTCGATATTGTTATGACTTATTGTCAATAGGTATACTAAGTGGCCATGAGGTAGCCTGTTGCTATGTACAGTTTTATTCTATTGTTGATTATACCACATAGCTGTGGTGATAAAGGAAATGTTCGTTTTAAATAGATGATTATGATAGGACCATGACTATAAAATCATGATGATTATTATGAATGATATCATAGGGTTCAAATGCAGAATGATTGCATGAACTTGGGAAAGAACTTTCACGCCCTATGGGATAAAGTGGGTGTTACAAGCGATGGAGTTTCAAAATTTAGCATGATTGAAGGAATTTTACAGTCTTATTTCAGGAGTTTTACGAAATTTATATTGCCAAGAGATTTGGGTACTATTAAAAGAAAAAATGATGAGATATTTTTCCCAATGAACTTTAATATCTGCCATCCATTTTGGCTGTCTCACGAATGAAGGATGAGTTGCCTTTAGTGGTTGCAAAGAAAATTTGTGGAGACCAGGCAAAATGGGGAAATATGTCAGATATGACCCTAGGACAGGACGGTGATTCATCAATTGACATGAGGTACGAACCAAAGGTGATGACCGATGAGATTCGATCTCAGTCAATGGATGGACCTGTCCTGACATCATTGGGGAAAGGGCTTATGCAAGGAGTCATTCAAAATGATTAATTTGATTTATTGATGAATATTGATGAATTAATTGAAATTCAATAATTGATTGAATTGTTGATTGATTGAATCTAATTGATTGAATTTAATTGAATAAATTTAACTGAATAAATTGAACTGAATAAATTGAATTGAATATATTGATTGTTTGATTGATGAAAATGCGGTCTCAAGAAAGAAGCTTTGATATCTTTGTGAGATATTATCAATGTGAAGACAACCTTGGAAAATTGAGCAAGGTGGTGAGTTTATATACAGATATATATGTGCGGTTACCATTGTGTGATTTCCCCGTCAACAGAGCGGACACCTGAGGATTCACCCATTTCATACTGACCCTCCGGCTCATCTGCAAATACTGATCTGTGAGATTGGATTGTGCAAAAGCCACAGGTGAGGGAGATTCTCTGGAAATCACCGTTTGAACAGGTGGAGAGATCCTTCCTGGAGGTACGAGTGAAGCTTTAGAGGAACAAGCTACAACACATCCAACGCTACTTTGATAAAAGGCAGAATGGGAAATGGAGCCTGCAAGAACACACAAGGACAACCAGAGATTCCACAAAAAGGTACTTGTACACATCATATGTACGACCGTTATGGTGCCGAAGCTATAAGGCAGGTCGAGAATTGGTATTTGTGGACAAAGGGACATGATGAGGAGTTTCCAAGAGATGGTACATTTGAGCGAAGTCGATTGGAAAGATTGGAACAAAGATTGAAAGCCAGGAAGAGACAGAATCTAACGGTAGACTGGCTTGCATTCCATCTTTGGGATGGTGAATCCAGACAACGGGAACAGCAAGAACGGATAACGGATCTAGAACTTAAAATAAAAAGGATACAGGATACAGTGGAGGAGACAAATGCACAACTGCCCTCGAAATTAGGAATGAAAGTGACAGTTGTCCCATCTGATTTCCAGTTGTCTCCCCAAAAAGGACGGTACAGAGAATTTTTTCGTGTTTCAGGAGATAACGAGAGATTGCAGTGGCAACTCAGGGATGTAGAGATGCAGCCCAGCAATACAAGTGCACAGGTGCACAGACCAGGCAACGACAGAAACCGGTGTTTCGAGTGTGGAAAGATGGGACATTGGAGAAGAAGATGTCCGTATGTCAACAGGAAGACAAGTTCATGGGGCAAACCAAGATCAAGGGTACCAGTGCTTACCGGTACCTCAGACAATGATTAGGCCTTCATTGCTGCAAATCCCAAATGATGATTGGCCTCAACAGATTCGATTACTGGACAAACATGAATAACTGTCGATGATTCTTGGGTCTGAAAAGTTGTCGGAGCAAGAATTATTCATTTTTCTTTTGCTTGTAAGCAAATTGATAATTAATTGATCAAATGCCGAAATTGGATCTTTTATGTTGGGCACAAAATTTTAAATTTACAAAGTTTGGAACAATTGCTTTGCAATTTTTTTGGCAAAC
Source organism: Myxine glutinosa (assembly GCF_964187855.1). Classification (NCBI taxonomy): domain Eukaryota; kingdom Metazoa; phylum Chordata; class Myxini; order Myxiniformes; family Myxinidae; genus Myxine; species Myxine glutinosa. The sequence continues at coordinate 11,142,913 of NC_136263.1, read as the reverse complement.
CAAGTGACAAGAGTCACATCATGACCAGGTGGGAATTTCAGACTATTGTTCCACACGAATGATAGGTCAGTGGTCGACTGACATACAAATGGGTGGGTAGTCAAATTTGGATAAATTATTGTGAGAACTGAAATGGTAATGTCAATGTGACGTCATAGGGGTTTTCTAAGAATAAACTTTTTGGTCCATTTGTGTATTAGCGCTTATAAAATTGAAGGACAAATTTTGAGAAATTGAAATAAAGTTGACACCCATCCGGATCTGTAAATAAGGGTTCCAACGCAAACAAATACGCATAGTGCATGCGTGTGTGGGTATTTTGTGTGTCAGTGTTTTTTTGTTTTTGTGTATCAATCTTACAAGATTGTTGACACCGACAGTGTGCCTTGTCTGGAAAATAGATAGTTCCATGGGGATGGGATCGCATATCGAGAGAATTCGTAAAATAAAAAAGAAATAGAAATATAATTTGATTATAAAAAATTATCACTTTTGTCAAGGGAGATGGAGAATAAAGATTTGATTTGCTGAGTTATGAGCAGCTATTCATTAATAGTAAAAATTGGGAGTAATCTTGGGATTCCATTGTGATCGAATTTATATGAGAATCAAAGCTATTTATGGATATGAGCTTCATTAAAAAAATGTGGGAGTACAAAATTAGCCAAATTTAGGAGAGGTCTTACACTGACTTCCCAGAGTACTCTGCTCACGGATTTTTATATATATAAACTTGAATTTTATCAGCATATAAATTGTGCTGTATGTATGGATGTGGTTTAGGCATAGATGATATGGGAAAATAGGAAAGAAAATTTTGCTGGTTTGAACTATTGTGAGTTTTCAGTTCTGGAGTTCAAACAAAGTCACTGGTTAACAGATGAGAAAGGATAGTAAATAAATTATTTGATGCTGGGCAAATTAAGTACGATATTACTAAGACTTATGAGAGCTATTGTTCTTCCTTACAGCAGTGGAAAATTATTGGAAAAAAATTAGATCCAACATAATGAATCTATAAAAGAATGTGATAGGGATAATATCCTCAATTTGTACTAATTATTTGATTGTGGGTAAAGGAATTAATTTATCGTAGTGGATTGTTAACAGCAGCCTGAAAATGTCCTGAGAGTGTGCATCCATGTAATCAGAAATCCCAGATTTGTTTTACAAACAACATTTTGGTAGAGGTCTTGTGTGGACGAACACTTCCTTGGTAGTTAAAAAACGGTACTGCATGCTGGCAGCCACTTTTGCGGCCAGTTAGGCCAAACAAATTGAGAGGAAATTGTAGTTAAATACGTAAGTTACACATGGCTATTTGAAAAAAAGGAAATTTGTTGAGATGGGAAACATTTTTCGAAGGTTTATTAAAGTGTTATAATATGACATGTGGCAAGGCAAACTATTGAATGGGAAAATTAGATCTGGCTATAGAATAAATTTATTTACCCCTTGAAGTTAATTCTTCGAATCATTGTTTCACTGGCATTTTTGTTCAAATTGGAAATAGTTTGGTAGAGCTTTGGTTAAAACCTTTGGTTGCGGTATCTTGGAACGAAATGACAAACCATAGGATATTGATAAGAATAGGAAAAATATGGACCCAAAATAGAAAGTTGGATTCATGCCCCTCATTGCAAGCAAGCACATGGGGCTAAGGTGGACGATCCCACAGAAAATGAGGCTGCACCTAGCAGCCCAGCAGAACATTCAGTGGCAGATAAATGATAGTCGTGATTTACAGTCATTTGAATTACATTTTAACACCCCTTGCATTGATAAACATTACATTTTCAACATGTGATATTCCTACTTGGGATAGTGACATTTATTTGCCTACATGACATACAATTACCTGCTGATATTAATACAACGTGAGTGAAAAATGTATCACAACTACACTCATGATCAGGGGATTGAGTTCAACCCCGGGAGATAGGGGGATCAGGGTAAGACAAATAATCTGATTTATGTTACATATTAAGGGATTTTCTTTATTTACCTTTTAGGAAGCTTGTTAGTTTGGTATATAATGTTGAATGTCATCAACATATAATTATGTCATAGGTATGAATATATACAAGGAGTAGCAGACTTGTTTGTTGGTTTAGTAGTTATATTGGCAATTGTTTTAGTGGTGGCTTGCTTGAAAGCCTTAGTGACGGTGTATTTGAATAAGGTAACCAACAACACGATGATAACGCATGAAGTGACAAATGAGGAAAGAAATGTGGAACCAGAAAAGGAAGACTTTTATGGCGGCATAAATACTGAGATTAAAAGATTAAATCAAGTGATGTTGCAAATGAATACAGTAGAATTAAGATAATGGCATAACGACAATGTTATGAGTTGTGTCAATTGCAATATCAGTGAACTCATATCACCACGAGTGACACACTGTTAGAAAAAAAAAAAAAGAGGGAAAAGAGGGAAAAGAAAAAAAGCGGAGAGGAATTATGGTAATAATACATTATGCTTAATTTGTTGGTTTGGGAAAATTGTTGTTGGGAATTAGGTATTCCCGTTTGTGATTGTAATCATATACAATTTATTTTCTTAGAGTAGTGCTAAAATACCTGCATGAGTTAATTTTTGAACTATATTAACCTGAAAGCAATTGTGGATGCTATTCTTAGTTTAGTAATAAAATACATACCTGATTGAATATTATTTGTGTGACGCATATAAATGAATATAACTTTTTGTGTTAAGGAAAAACAACAAATTGTTGAATGTGAAACTGTCGGAAGATATACATGATTATGCTGATTTCATGGTAAGATGTACCCTATCTGATTCAGTGTGTGCGGAAAGCAGATTCAGATGTGACTGAGCATAAGGATAAGACGAGATCACATTTTGAAGGAAGTGCTAACGGAATTGGGAAGAAGTTCGAGAAAGAAAATTTGTGGCTAAAAATGAAGTTAATCATGGCATACACCCTCTTTCTCAAAGAATGATGAAGACATTCTCCCGTGTAACTTGGAGATGAATGCTTACCTTCACCAAGGAAATTTATGTGACCATTTGCCTGGATCACACTGCAACATATGAAAGAAAGGCGATCACTTACTCTTGTTCGAAGGCTTCGAACATTCATCACATCAGAAGTTGCAGGACAACGACATTTTACCCGCAACCTCTGTGAAATGCGGGGACATATGTTATTACTTCACCAACTTCCGGGGAGCCAGCATGGAGCTGCAAACCAATGGCTGTGCCTTTTCACAACAGCTGTGCGCGATTCTGCGGGCCACTCCTGGTATGGACCATGGATGACCTGAACACCATGGTCCCAACATCATTGTGGATGCATCCGGCATCCCTGTTCCACATCTTGCTGGCCAATCAACGTCACACCAATACTTGCTGCCCACTCACAATGAGGGAGGAGGGAGGAGGCAAGTCGACTACAACTGGGTGAAGGCCTTGTTCAGGAATTACAATGGTTTACAGCAAAAAGTGGCAAGAATGCTACAAGAAGAGCAGGGTCAGTCTATGACTCCGCAATGTTACCACAACAGCGAAATCCTACACAAAGTAGTGCAGGAGCTATGAAGACATTAGGAGAAAATGTTTCATACCTGGATTCAAACACAAGTGATCAGCCCTTCCTTTCAAACAAAGTCAACATTTGTGTGGAGGCAAACGTTTTTGCCAGATGGTGCAGATGCTTTACAAAACTTGAAAATGAAGTGAAATTGTTGTATCTTGGTGATGGTGAAGTGTTGTTTTGAAAATATTGTTATGAATTTGGTAATGCAACATCTAGAGCTAGGTAGATCTGAATAGGTAGGTATTCGGCTGTCGTGACAGGGACTCTACATGTAATAAGTTATTGATGTTCAGGCGGTTGTCGGGGTAAGATGTATGAGTGTGGATCTACCTGGAGATTCGAGTGTTAAATAGTGAGGGATTAAAGGTAACGCCCCTGTGAGTATCACCTAGTAATCAAACCTTTGTCCTTTATGGCACTGCAAACCACATAAACATTAGTTAGGTCCTTAGTGCAACATTAAATAATTCCCTTTCCCTGACATTGACTTCGTAATAAATGGGCACCACCAGGCCAAGAACACCGCCACAATACACCGCCACCGTTTACACCTCCAAGGCCTACAAACCTCGCCTGCGCACCTCAAAGGCCTACCAACCTCGCTGGCACGTGTTACACCAGGACCGCGGGGTCACGGACGGGAGATGTCAGGAGTCGCATGCCGCAGAGGGCGTGACCTGGGCGAGTTGGGAGGCTATGATTGGCTGAGGAGCGCGCCAATGTGACGTCATCGGCCACCAATATAGGCGACGGTCGGACGCCATTTCGGGAGTTCGAGTGGAGTCCAGAGTTGAGAGAGTTGAGTCGCAGAGTTCGTTGTTACAGTTCCGTACCAGAGTTCGTTGCAGTTGGCAGTTGGCACTTGGTTTTGGTTGCTTCGTGCAGCCCTGCGGTGGACCGTTGGAGCAAAGGAGCTCGTGGTGTGTGTGGGCCGTTGGACCGACGAGGCCTGGTGGTGCTTGGAGGCGGACGCAGAGGGCCGTGGAACTTGGAGCGAGGTGTGCGATCGGGCCGAAAGGAGCGGTGTTGGACGGCAGCCACAAAGACGACGAAAGACCAGATAAGCCCGAATCCGCGTACATTTTGAACGACGTGACGTGTTCTTTTCGTAATTAATCTCCCTCGTTTTGTGTTTGATATCAGTCGTGTGGGGACGTCCCGATTTAGTTATTAGTATTACCGGCGCGTGTTTTTTTCACTGTTATTACTTTTCAATAATAAATCCTTATATTATTTTCTGTACATATTTGAACGCAGTTTCCTGGGTGTTTCATTTCAATAGATAAGGCTGTGGAGCTCGTTGCGTCTGGCCTCCCGCGCGTTTAACTTTGTGTTGAGCTTGAATCCGCCATTGAGTTTTCGCCTCGGGAGTGTAAAGTCTCGCAATCGGTCATCCGTGTTACCCTACGGTGTTCACCAAGGGTAGTCACGCGACAAGTGGTGTCAGGAGTGGGATTTGAACCCGTCGGACAAATTTTTTGTCCGCGGCGAGACATCGACACGGTCGGACAAAATTTTTTGTCCGCGGGGAGACATCGACACGGTCGGGCGTACATTGCGCCCGACGTTCGAACGCAAAATTTTTTATAGTCGAGGCGGAGAAATTTAATAATCAATCGGGCAAACGGAGCGCGATATCGCGTCTTCGTCAAATTTAAATTGTTTCAGGAATTATTAAAATAAATACGCGCGCGGGAAACAATCTTCCGGAAAGCGGATGTCGGAAATTGATGAGATGGAAGTACGCAGCGAGGCCTCCGTCAGCGTCGGGAGTGAGCCGGAAATAGGGGAATTTGATGCAGAGGTGAGCCTTGGAGCTTCCCTCGTCCCGAGCACCAACTTATGCCCCTCCCCTACCGGGGAGTCGGGAACAAATGGGACGACCCCGAGAGACTACCAGGCTATAATCATATTTTTTAAGGAATTAATGGATGCTCAGAGTGATCGATTGAGGGAAGGAATGAAGGAAATGAGTGATCGATTGAGTATTAAAATTAATGGGCTGGCAAATAAAATGGGGGATGATGGGGAGACCGCAGGTGCACAGGTGGATGGGGAATGTCCACAGGGGGATGGGGAATGTGTACAGGTAGATGGGGAATGCCTGCAGGTAAACGTGGAGTGTCCACAGGTGAGCGGGGAAGGAAATTTGGAATGTGAGAGTTGTAATGGGGAATGTTTCCCACATTCTGGCCTGGTTGTTTATCGGGACCGTGTGGATGTCACAACACCCCAACCGGGGGATGAATTTGGAATTGTGCAGCACCAGGGCGGTGGTGCGGAGCAAGAGGGGGTAGAGTTTTTGGGGGTCCGTGCAATGGAGCCGGACCAGGTATTTATTGGGGATATTGATCAAAGCCTGGCGGGGCCAGGAATGATTTGTAATGATGATGATGATGAGGATGATTTGATCCAGCGGCTGGAGACCTGTGACAGTCCCATGGAGGTAGAGCTTGTTCAGGCCCAAAGGAGTCTGGGGGAAGAGGTGAGTTGGTCCGAGGAGGTGGTTGGAATGACCGAGGGGACGCTCACTGTACACTGCTATTTGGAAACAGAGGCTCCAAAATTGGACAACCAGTTGGGGGAGTGTGTTGGCTCCGGGCTGGATTTGGATCTTGGAGGAGCGGGAGATAGAGCTTCTGGAGATTTGGTCCCTGTATGGAATTTGGATCAACTGCAGGGAGGGGCAGAACAACCGGTGGTAGAGGTTGTTCCCTGCAGCTGCGGTTTGGCAATGGGAATGAAAATTTGTAAAATAAAATTACAATGGGAAATTGATTTGGAGCAGCCATGGTTTGGATTGGTCCCCGGGCTGCGGGATCTGGATATGGAGAGGTCATGGGTGATGGCCTCGGGCAAAAGTTGCCCCTTTCAAAATTTGGGTATGCCGGCCAGCTGGGGGGCTGTGATGGCGAGATTTGGACGTGGGGTCCAGCCTTGGGTGTCGAGGTACGACCTGGGTCCCACGGGGGGTCTGGTGGAGTGTGGCGTCCCTTGTCCGTCGGGGCGCCGTCCGAGCTGGTGGCTCGGGCCGGCAGGGTCACCGGACCCTGGTGGGGGTTAAGACCTCCAGAGGGGTCCGAGGTGGTTTCTCAAGCCTGGGATGGCAAATATTGAGGACCACTGGGGGGAGGTGTTGTGGGTCGCGCTTTGGTGGTGGCACCGCAGATGGCCAGCTTGGGCCTGATGTAGTGATCACCCGGGCATGCGACCTGACACCCTCTCCCTGAGACTTTGGGACAACTGGCATGTGATGACCTGCCATGCCGTGTTGGTCGATGGACGCGGGTCAAACCGAATGGACAGGGATGGAGATAGCCTGCCGGACAACCATTGGGGCATCTGTGGAACGTGATGGTGTGAGTGACCTTCCACAGATGCTCCGTTATGATTTATGGACTCTCGGGTTGGGAAGAGAGCCATGGGGATGTGAATCGGGAGATGTGTAACGCGCCGAGCATATGGGCCATGCTCGGCTGGCATGTGTATGGCAAAGCATCCTTCTTTGGTGAGGTGAGTGAAATGTGACAAATGGTTGGCATGGGTAATCTGTGGGTTAGATGGAAATTTAAGGGTGGATTTTGAAATGCCATGGTGGACACTGTATAGTGACGCCATTATTGATCCAGGTGTGTAGACCAAAGTGTTGGAGGCTGTGATGAAATTAATAGGGTAGCAAGACACAGCTTTCAACTGGTTGCGGGGGCAACTGTGCTGATATTTGGGACGCGGGATGATGGGGATGTAGTTGTGTAGCCTGAGGGTCAACGTGGTGCTGTGCGTGTCCGAGGTGTGTGGACCATGTCTTCTGGGTGGGTCTCCTGGTGGAGCATGGCTGTTGACTGGACCTTGGTGTGGTCAAGTGTGGGTGAGCACTGGGGGGCTGCAGTTCTGTAGTCGGACTGGGGGATGATGGGGAGGTGCAGGGGACGTGGCTGTAGGGATGCCACGCACTGCGACCGTGCCCCCCAGGGCCGAGGTTGTGTGTGCGGTAGTGTGTGTTGTGGCAGCAAGTGCTCACCACATTGGCCAGCTGGGGCTGCTGCAGCTGTGTTCCTCGCAGGGGGGCTGAAGGATGGATGGTGGGTCGCACCCTTATGGACACTCATGGGCCATGTTGGCGGTTTGACTGCTCACCTTGTCCCGGTGACCCTTGCACGGTAGAGGTGCAGAGCTGTCGTGGCCATAGGTAGTTGTGTAGTGATGATCACCGTTGGATGCGGATCCACATACCTGCCAGTGTAGTGGGGACAAAAGAGAAATTTGGAAGGATTTGGTAGGCCCAATGTGAAATTTTGGGAATTGAAGGGTGGATTGCACTTTGAACCTGACCAACCTGCAACTACCTGCACTTGAGGTGAGTGTTTTGAGGAGTACTGTCCCAGGCTTCAGGATTTGCTTTGGGAAATTGGGGACATGTAATTTGGAGTTGGGAGGCGGGTGAGAGTGATGACATGGCCGGTGAGGGGATGGAATGGGAGCCACAGTGTCTTGTGGGTGGCGTATGTTTTTGTATTGTGGTTAGGTGTTTTGATGTGGTCGTGAGAGTGGAACCTGGAGAGTGAGTGATGATTATTGGAGATAATGAGGGGCGATAAATTGTGCTTTTTGGAAATGTGCTAATGGAAGGGTGTAAGGATTTAATGATTCGAACTGTGAATGGGATTTCACATTGGCAGGCCATGGCAAGCCTTGTAACACCTTTTACACCATCTATGGATTGTACTGAATTGTGCTGAGTTGTGTGGAGAATTGAATGGCAGTGGGGGAGGAAGTGTGTTTTGGGGACCATGGGTGGGGAAGGTGTGTATGTGCGCAGGTACAGAGCAAGCTCTGAGGAGCGATGCCTGCGGGCCCCCCTCTGCGGCAATTACCCCTGGCAGCCGGTGGTAACTGGAAATTGGAGCTCGTCGGTGGAGGGTCTGGTTGGGCGCCGCGGGGTGAGGAAGTCCCCTGGTGACCCGTGTTGCTGCGCGAAAGCAGGAGGCAAAGGAGCCTGGTGTGTGTGGAGACCCTCACCGGCGAGGTAACGGCGGAAAGGGGCTGTTGGGCTGTCACGGGGCCAAGAGGTAAAGGGGGGGGGGGGCAATGAATTTGTAAGTCGGTTGACTTGTTTTTGGGACTGCGGGCACCACAGCCTGATGCGCCCCCACCATCTTTTTGTGCGGTACCTCCCCGCTGCCTAGTTGAGGAATGCACACACACGTGAATGACATCAATGCCATGGTCCTGCAGGGGGTGTATTGGGAATAAGTGCTTTGTTGATTTTTGCAATGCCTTGATGACCTATGGAATGAGAATGAGTGGTTAAGGGGTCTGTGTAGCATGAATGTGGGCGAAATCCACCGAGCCGTGTCACTCACCTGTAACATCTGGACAGGGCCCGAGGAAATTTAGGGGGATGCATTGGGGATGGCCCCGCAGGTAAGGTTGAGTCTTGTGGCATCCACCGGGGGACGCGGTCTGTAGACCGGGGTATGTACAAAGGTTAGAGTTTTGAGTTTTGGAAAGATGGTTAAGTTTTGTGGTTAAGTTAGTGTTGTGTGTTGTTGTTTCCTCCCTCCACAGGAACAACGAAGAAGATGTACATACTTGCATGATGGTTAAGGGGTTCAGCATGTTAAGGAAGTGTAGGTAGGTAGTCCGACTCACTTCCCACAGCCCTTCCTGATTTATTTCATAGGTTAATTAAGTGTGTGACAGTAAGTGTTAAGGCTGGAATGGTAGCCCTGCGGTGAACCTTGCAGGAGCTACGGTTCCAGGGGGGGGGCTGTGTTATGAATTTGGTAATGCAACATCTAGAGCTAGGTAGATCTGAATAGGTAGGTATTCGGCTGTCGTGACAGGGACTCTACATGTAATAAGTTATTGATGTTCAGGCGGTTGTCGGGGTAAGATGTATGAGTGTGGATCTACCTGGAGATTCGAGTGTTAAATAGTGAGGGATTAAAGGTAACGCCCCTGTGAGTATCACCTAGTAATCAAACCTTTGTCCTTTATGGCACTGCAAACCACATAAACATTAGTTAGGTCCTTAGTGCAACATTAAATAATTCCCTTTCCCTGACATTGACTTCGTAATAAATGGGCACCACCAGGCCAAGAACACCGCCACAATACACCGCCACCGTTTACACCTCCAAGGCCTACAAACCTCGCCTGCGCACCTCAAAGGCCTACCAACCTCGCTGGCACGTGTTACACCAGGACCGCGGGGTCACGGACGGGAGATGTCAGGAGTCGCATGCCGCAGAGGGCGTGACCTGGGCGAGTTGGGAGGCTATGATTGGCTGAGGAGCGCGCCAATGTGACGTCATCGGCCACCAATATAGGCGACGGTCGGACGCCATTTCGGGAGTTCGAGTGGAGTCCAGAGTTGAGAGAGTTGAGTCGCAGAGTTCGTTGTTACAGTTCCGTACCAGAGTTCGTTGCAGTTGGCAGTTGGCACTTGGTTTTGGTTGCTTCGTGCAGCCCTGCGGTGGACCGTTGGAGCAAAGGAGCTCGTGGTGTGTGTGGGCCGTTGTACCGACGAGGCCTGGTGGCGCTTGGAGGCGGACGCAGAGGGCCGTGGAACTTGGAGCGAGGTGTGCGATCGGGCCGAAAGGAGCGGTGTTGGACGGCAGCCACAAAGACGACGAAAGACCAGATAAGCCCGAATCCGCGTACATTTTGAACGACGTGACGTGTTCTTTTCGTAATTAATCTCCCTCGTTTTGTGTTTGATATCAGTCGTGTGGGGACGTCCCGATTTAGTTATTAGTATTACCGGCGCGTGTTTTTTTCACTGTTATTACTTTTCAATAATAAATCCTTATATTATTTTCTGTACATATTTGAACGCAGTTTCCTGGGTGTTTCATTTCAATAGATAAGGCTGTGGAGCTCGTTGCGTCTGGCCTCCCGCGCGTTTAACTTTGTGTTGAGCTTGAATCCGCCATTGAGTTTTCGCCTCGGGAGTGTAAAGTCTCGCAATCGGTCATCCGTGTTACCCTACGGTGTTCACCAAGGGTAGTCACGCGACAATATATTTGTGATGCAAATGCAATAGATTGAACAATATGGAAGGAGTCAATGACCAACGAAATGTTTTGTGATTCTTGCAGGATGACGGTGTATACAACAACAACATGCATTTTAAGGCCATTTTCCCTGCTAGAGCGGGGGTTAGCCTTGCGGTCCCCATGACAATCTTCTCCATTTTGCCCTATTTTCTGCATCTCTCCTTGTTAACCCCCTTGCCCGCATTTCTTCTTCCACCATCTTTAGCCAAGTCTTTCTCGGTCTTCCCCGTCCTCTACTTCCTTCTACATCAATTTCCATCACTCTTCTCAACCAGTCACTTCAATCCTTCCTCAACACATGACCAAACCATCTCAGCCTGTTCCTCTTCACAGCATCAATCACAGGCAATATTACCATCATCTTTCGCAATTCATCATTTGTCTTCCTCTCTCTCAACGATACTCCGCACATCCATCGAACCATTCGCATTTCCACCCTTTCCAGCCTTCGTTGCTGCTCTACATTCATTACCCATGTCTCGCTCCCATAAATCATAACACTTCTCACACATGCAGCATACACCTTTCCCTTCAGCTTCAGCGACACTCTCCTCCTCATCAGCACGCCACTCAGTTCCCGAAACTTCTTCCATGCACATCTCACTCGAGCAACCGTTGCCGAGTCTGATCCACCTTCTCCATTCAGCACGTCTCCGAGGTAGCAAAATGTTTTCACACCTTCCAGCTTCACGCCGTCTCCAAGATCCAACTCAACATTTCCTCCATCTGCAGCTCCCTCTGTGCACACCTTACATTTGAATGTAGCTGCCACACTGGTAAATGACCCTCTCAGACCACTACATTTTTGATGAACCCACTCAGCGCACATTGTACATTGAATGGAGTTCACTCCGACACCCTTCCTGCACACAGCACACGGCCACTTCCCAGTTCTTTCCACCTCACCACATGCTTTACCACTTGCCATCACCTTCGTCTTTCCGATATTCACCTTCAGACCTTTTGTCTCCATACATTCCTTCCACTTGTTCATCTTTTCCTTCAGTCCATCCATACTTTCCGCAATCAACACCAGATCATCTGCATACAGCAACTCCCACGGTAAACCCTCCTTTACGTTCTGAGCCAGCACCTCCATCACAGCTACAAATAGTAGTGGACTTAGTACCGACCCCTGATGCACTCCCACCTTCACCTCAAACTCACCACTGTTCCCGTCCTTCGTCGTTACAGCTGTGCGCGCTCTTTTGTACATTGCCATCACTACTCTGATCAACCATTCCTCCACTCCTAACTTCCTCAATGCCCATGTCAATACTTTGCGTGGAACCCTATCGAATGCTTTCTCCAGATCAACAAACCCAAAAAACAACTTCTTCCTCTTCTCCATGTACTTCTCCTGCAACTGCCTCACAATGAAAAGCGCATCTGTCGTTCCTCTTCCTGGCATAAATCCAAACTGCATTTCGTCGATCTTCACTTTCTTCCTTATCCTCCTCTCCAACACCCTTTCCAATACCTTCATTCCATGCTCCAATAACTTTATCGCTCGGTACGAGCCACACTCCAGAGGGTCACCTTTCCCCTTGTATAGAGGGATGAGGGTACTCAGTTCCCAATCCACTGGAATGCGGCCTTCTTTCACCACCAGATTACAGATCTCTGTCATTCTCTTCACACCCCAACTTCCTGCTGCCTTCAACATATCTCCCACAACTCCCGTCGGCCCTCCCGCTTTTCCACTCTTCATTGCTGTTATCACTTCCTCAACTTCCTTCTCAGTTATCTTCTCTGCCGGTCCTAAAACTGGGTTACTCTCTATGTTGCCATCCCATTCATTCTCTGTATTCAACAGCATTTCCATATATCTTTTCCATCTTCCTTTAATTCCATCTGGGTCGACAACGATTTGTCCCACTTCATCCTTCAAGCAACTCACCCCCATCACGTCACACCTCTCTTTCGCTATGTGCTTTGCAATCCTGAATACTGCTTTCTGACCCTCTTCTGAATCCAAGCGTTCTCCGAACATTTTCCTACATGCCTCCTGCGCCTTTGCTACCTCTTTCTTTGCAGCCTTCCTGGCTGCCTTATAACTTTCATGCTCTGCTGTTTCTGCTCCCGTACCCTTCGCCTTCTGCCACTCCTTGAACTTCTTCCTCTTCTCGTCAATCCTCTTTCCAACTTCATCATCCCACCACCATGTTTCCGAGTGCCTCGGTGGTCCTTTTGTCCATCCACATACCTCACCAACGGCTCCCAACAGACGAGCTTTCATTGACATCCAACCACTTTCAAGCTCAACCACATCATCCTCTACCCTACTCAGCCTCTCTTTTAATGCCTCCCTTACTGTCACCTCTTTCAACCTCCACACCTTCATTCTTGGTTGGTACTTCACCCGCCGAGCTCTCCTCACACCTTTCATTTTTATGTCGCAGACAACCAAGTGGTGCTGTGAAACAGCCTCCTCCCCTGGGATCACCTTTGTGTCCCGGAGGTGCCCCCTATCTCGCCTCCGCACCATCAGGTAGTCAACGGTTGTCGTCGACCCACCTGACGTGTATGTAAGAAGCTTATTATCCTCTTTCTGGAACTGAGTATTACAAATCAACAAATCAGCTCCATCAGCAAACTCCAAAATCCTTTCACCTTCTCCATTTCTCACACCATATCCGTAACCCCCATGAACTCCCTCAAAACCATCCATACTCCTTCCCACATGTCCATTCAGGTCTCCTCCCACCACAACAACCTCTTCATCTTTCACGTTTTCCATCAGCTTCTCTATCGCACACCAGAACTTGTCCTTCTCTTCATTGCTTCGACCAACCTGCGGAGCATATCCCGAGATGACGTTCACCAAGAGCTTTCCAATCATCATTTTCACCATCATCAACCTATCACTCACTCTAGTCACACTCACCACACTGTCTACAAACTCCTCAGAAAACAGGACACCAACACCATTCACGCCCTCTGGGCACCCTTGCCACACAAACTTGTACTTCTGTCCCTGCCTACCCTTCACCATTCTCACACCACTTCCCTTCCATCTCGTCTCTTGCACACAACATATGTCCACTCTTCTTCTGACCAATACTTCCACCACTTCTCCTGATCTCCCTGTCATTGTCCCTACATTCCATGTCCCAAACCTCAGAAACCGATCTCCACTTCGGGCTGCACCCTGCCAATATGTAGTTGTAATTGTCATGGTTCTCTTTTTGAGGCAATGTTTTTTTATGGCCGGATGCCCTTCCTGACGCCAACCCTCTTAGTCGTCTCTTACGACACGCAGGGATACGGTGTATGCCTAAGGGAATTTGATTACCAAAGTTATGATTATTTACTTATACTTGTAATGATGTTTACTTGTAGTGATTGACTGTTTACTTATATTGATGTTTAGATTAATGGTTAATATTGTTGCGAATATGGAATTTGACCTCCATATCCGCTTGTAAATATTCCCCTATCTTCTCCGATACTCCCCAACTCTCCCCTTACCCCATTCCCTAGTCCCATTGTCTGTAAACAACACCCATTAGAGCCGATCTTCCCCTTCATTCCCCCATTAAATGCCGTGCCCAGGTCCCCCGCACCACACGTAGACAATTATAGGACATCTTGCTAGTTATTCTTAATCTATGTCAGTTAAGGACTTGTTTCCATTAATTATGACTCTTCGTTGCACCAGAATGTGATGATATGGCACCAGTAGGAGTTTAGGACCTTCCCATACCTCCCCGCATCTCTTCCCATCATCTCAAGCTCCAACAACAACCACAACAACAGCGGCTTTGCGTCCTCACTCCGGCTCGGTTGGCCGCCATTGAACATGTGCTCGACGGGGTTACCCAGAGAGGGGCTCCCTGTCGGCCCCTCGTCAAGGGCGGAGCCGGTAACCCCCGCACCCAATGAGAAGCCATGGGCCGATGCCATCTGGGGCGGCGCTAACGAGCCGAGGGCGTGTCACTCCCCGCCGGATATATACGCGGCCCCGCGCCGGACGTGACGTCAGATGCGCCCCGAGCTTGGAAGGAAAAGACGCCACCCTCCCGAGCGCTGAGCGACCTCCCCAGCTTGAGACCAAAGTCGCGACCCACAAGCGCTGTGATACCTTCACGCATCTCTGGACACCACCGTACGTGATCCTGCCCTGAGCACAGGTGCACCTGGAGCGATCGCTACCCGCTTTCCTGGCCATCAAACCCCGTGTGAGTGAGCCTTGTCCCGCGTTTACCTGTCGTCTGTCCGGGGATAATATAAGTGTGTTTAAGTGCCCACCTTCCTATGTTTCCCTCTTGTCCCTGTAATCTAAACCTTCCGCAATTGTAATAACAACCTTTGAGAACCGTATCCCTGGTGTCGTATTGTGTGATTGTAATCCAGCCGGGTGTCTTCTTTTTTCTTATTGAGCCAGCATAGCGCGATTAGTCAACCCCGGGTGCAATCGGGGTAACTTGTACGGATACGGCGGCCATCCCGCTCGGCCCACCATACCATCAAAGTCGTATCTGTAACAATTGGTGTCGAGGAGTGGAATTCGAACCCGGGACTAAATTAGTTAGGCCCAAATTTTGGGAGGGAAAATCGATTCGGAGCGCGTTTCCCGCGCGAAATTATAACGGCGAAATTTCAATTTGTTTTACGAAAATAAAAAATAAAAACCGAATTTTGAAAGTCGCGCTATGGCGGATCAAGACGGCTGGGGTCCGGTAGGGGAGAGTGAAGCAGGGTCGGTCCAGGACCAAATTGAGGGACATGAGGGACATGAGGAGAGCGAAACAGCGGGGGTAGCAGACGCACGAAATTGCGCCTCGCACATAGCTACGGCGGCCGCACCCGCTGCACAAGTGGGAGGGATGGCCCAGATGCAGGTCCTCATGGAGCAATTTATGGCGCAAATGCAGGCGTCCCTCAAACTGCAGAGTAACCAATTGGGGAACCGGATGGATGCTCAGAGTGAGCAAATGAGGGTTGATAGTGGGCGAATGGAGGGCCAAATGGGGGTAATGGGAAACCAAATGGGGGTAATGAGGGACGAAGCGAGGGGTACCAGTGAGAAGTTAGACAATAATTTTGAGGGGTTAGACAACGGGATAAAAGAAGTGAAAAATGGGTTAACGGGGGTAGAAAACAGAATGGCCGCTCAAGAGAATCAAATGGAAGGGATGCAAAAGGGGTTAGAGGGGGTAGAAAATAGAATGGCTGCCCAGGAGAATCAGATAGAGGGAGTGAAAAATGGGTTAGAGGGGTTAGAAAACAGTATGGAAGGCAAATTGAGGGACATGAGGGACCAAGCGGAAAGGGAAGTTAAACAAATGGAGCAGCAGATAGAGGGGGTCAGAATGGGGGTAGAAACCAAACTGGATGCTCACAGGGAGGAAATGGAGCAGATGAGGGTGGCATCTGGGCAGGAGATGCAAGTGATGGGAGAGGAGATCAGAAGAGGAGTGAGTGAGGAGGTCGGAGGAGTGCGCGAGGAGGTGAGGCACTGTAAGGAGCGCATGGAGAAAGAGGTGAGAAAGGGGACTGTAAAATTGCAAGGTGGTATAGAGGAGTTGACGCTGGGAGTAGAACAACTGACAGTGGGACAAAAGGAGCTGGGGGACCAGGTAAAGAAGAACACAGCGGTAATAGAGGGTTTAAAATCGACACAGAAGGAGATGAAAAAGGACGTAGGGGTAATTAAAAAAGAGTGCCAGACGGTACATGAGGACCTGACGAGGAAAATGGACAAGGTGGTAGAGGTAATGGAGGTTAAAGAGCGGGAGGTGCGGGAGCACATAGAAAAAAATAAAGTGGAGTTAGAGGAAGAACTTAAAGGGGCGCACGAAGAGATGAAGGAGATGAAGCAAAAATTAGAAGAAGTGGAAGAAGGGGTGAGCGAAATTAAGAAGCGACGGAGAGAGGATAAGAAAGAGATAAAGGAGGAAGTAAAAGAATTGGTCCAAAGTCTGTGTTTGGATCGTGATGTGCTCATTAACCGGATGAGGGATTCGCAGGTGATGGAGGAGAAGCGAAGAGGAAGAGGACCCGGTGTAAGTGGTGACCAATATGGTCGTGCGTATGATGCGCCAGGGGATTTAAGAAGCTTGGGGGTCGAGATGGACCCGGGTGTTCGTGAGAGGCCGTTGGTGAAGTGTGCGACAGGTCTGGTGTGCGAAAGAGGAGGTGTGCAAGAAAGTCCGACTCTGGGGTGTGTGAGGAAAAAGTGCGTGCCAAGGAGTAGTGAGGGTGCTGGCGAGAGTGAGTCGGTCGTAGCGCGTGTGCGAGGGAGCACATGGAAGCGCGGTGTGGTAAGTGTTACAGAGGGTGTGACGGGAGAGTGTGCGCAGGAGTGTGCGCGAGAAAGGTGTGTGACGGACAGGTGCATGAGGAAAGAGTGCGCTGTCAGAAGTAAGGAAGAGTGTCCACCTGTGGTGAGTGTTACAGAGGGTGTAACGGGAGAGTGTGCGCGAGAAAGGTGTGTGACGGACAGGTGCATGAGGAAAGAGTGCGCTGTCAGAAGTAAGGAAGAGTGTCCACCTGTGGTGAGTGTTACAGAGGGTGTAACGGGAGAGTGTGCGCGAGAAAGGTGTGTGACGGACAGGTGCATGGGGAAAGAGTGTGCTGTCAAGAGTAAGGGTGAGTGCGTTGTCACGAGTGGAGGTGAAAGTAGTGAGAGTGACATGGAGCGTGAGTTAGTTGTGACAGGTGAGCGAGGATGTACACCTGGGATGGAAGGATGCACACCTGGAATGGTAGAGCGTGAGTGGGAATGCACGCTGGAGTTGGTGGTGAGGCACGTGGTTGGGTGTGCGAATGAGAGCACACCTGTGATTGTCACAGAGGAGGTGACCGAGGAGGGGGCGCGAAGAGGTGTATTGGTGAGGTGTGCGAGCGACGAATGTGTGCCAAAGTGTTCGGTGGTCAGGTGTGTGACCAAGGCTGTGAGTGGAATGGGTGTGCCTGGGTGTGTAAGGAAAGGTACGAGGAGCATGAGCACGGCTGGATGTGTGAGCAAGGAACGGGCTTCGGGGTGTAAGCATGCAGGTGAAGCATCGACATTAAACGGGTTAGAGGTTAGATCGACTTTTAGCCGAAGCAGGCCCTCGGTGCGTGCCGGGCCTCGCTTTGAACGGCCGCGTCCAGGCTCCACTAGGCGGAGCTGGCAGCCCGATAGAAAGGGTCGTCATGGCGACCACTTTTTGGTGAGACGTGCCGGCAGGTCGAGATCGGGACATTGGATGGCTCCACGCCGAGGTGATGCGTGGGATCTCGGCCCGGGTACGCCCCCGTCCCTGCCCCGAATGCCGGACGCATCCAGCCGCAGGCACAAAACAACCAGCATCCATTGCTTGGCTTTACGAAGCCGGGCTTTGGACAGGGATTGGCGCACCGAGAGGTATTAGTGAGTCGACTGGGTGATGAGGTTAGTGTTTTGGACCCAAAAATAAGAGAAAAACAAAATTTGATGATTGGCAAGGGATTGGCAGTAGTGATTGGCAGATGATGGGTAGTGATTGGCAAATTTTTGATTGGTTGAAATTTGACGTGCAAAATTGATAGTGAGAGGCCCCCGATGTGGTGGGATGGCAAATCCACCATCCTTCCCATGTGGGGCAAAGGAGCAATAGTTTATGGGGTGTATGGCAGTGAAAACTAGCCCGGGTGGGTTAGGATATGGTGTGTAGGGATCTAGAGAAGATGACCTTAGGTAACGTTAAGATTAGTTAGTGACTGATACCTGTAGTGGGGACGCAGGTAGATTAGTGTGGATGATAATGACGTGGGAGCGCAATAGTTTAAAGGGACGACTGGGAAGCGCAAGTTTCAGAAGGGAGTAGTTAGCTGAGATGATGCTGTGTGTGTGAGGATTGAACAAGTGTGATTGCACAGGTGTGCAACTGGACAGGTGTGTGGAGCAGTGTATGAGTAGTGAGTGTTGTGGATCAGCGCGAATGCGCTTGGGGAGAGAAGGGTGCAGGTGGCACCAGGTGTGAGAGCACAGGTGTGCAGGTACAGGTGTGTGGAGAGAGTTGGAGTAAGTGGTACGGAGTGGTGTGCATGGTGCGAAGGTGTGGATGGGGGAAGAGTGGACCCCCATCACGGATACCCGGGGCGGGTAGTGTAAGTGTTAGGTAGGGGGTACAGGTAAATTGTGGTTGGATATTGGCATTTGTGGTGCGGGTGAAAGAATGGTACATGGATGGGTGCATTAGTGTTGTGGAAATGGCTGGGCGTGTAGCCTGTTAGTGTGTGTAGTTGGTTGGGCACTCCACCACTGTGAGGATGTCGGCCAGGTGAGGCCGCAGGTGGGCTCTGGGAGCCGGTAGAGTTGTGGATGGGGCCCGAGGATCCGGAGGACGGACCCGGGTAGCCCAGTGCCAGAGAGGGCACCGAGTGGGGAGAGTGCCAGAGGGCCTTCCCCAGGTAGTTAGGTTAGGGTAAGGAGCAGGTAAGCTCGGAGGCAACTGCAGTGGTGGAGGTGTGCAGGTGGGTAGACCCACTGGGAGAGGTACACGCCACAGCCCAGAAGTTGTGCGAGGGCACCGGGAGATGAATCGGGGGAGTGAGACCCCAAATTGAAGAGCACCACAGTTTGGCCAATGGGAATTGGTTTTTAGAACCCATAGTGTAAGAGGGCCAATGGTTTGGCCGGAGAGAGACCCCGGGTAGTGTAAAGTTGTTAAAGTCATTTAGGAGATAGTTAGGATTGATGAACCTGTCGCACCATACGCAGCCACTTACCTGTGGTGATGATGATGACTCCACACCTGTGTTTTCTTTGTTTGTGTTGCAGAAATGAGAATTGCTGTTGGATTTGTGAGACGCATCACGACGTGGATGAGACATTGGGGTGATTCCATCTCTCCCTCCCTAGGAGGGACTGATGATGAATTGGTGATGGCAAATTTTGATGTTGAGTTGAAAATGGCAAATTTTGATGAGAGTTGAAAATGGCAAATTTGATTGGTTAGGAGGGAGAGAAGACGAATTTGGTATATGGGAGGAACGGGGAAGACAGTAGGGATGTTTGTGGATTTGTAAAGTAGATGTTTATGGGTAGTGTTGTGTTTTGTTGATACAGTAAGGGGTAAGGGAGGGGCCATGTAGGTTACCTGGTGGGGGGGGCGTACGGTAGGAACGTACCTGTCTCACCTGGTTCCCATGTGCCCCCAGTGTGCATCACCTTGCATTGCGTGCACTTTTGCGCCCTTACCACCTTGCTCACTTGTCTTGTTTTTGTCTCCCACCTCCGAGGATCTGGCTTTGGGGTAGAGAGAGGAGAGAGAGGTGCTGGCTACGCAGTTGTGGGCCTGCACTTTCGCTGCTTGTTGCCTGGATCGATACACCATATGGACCGCAATGTTGGTGGCCACCCACAATGGACCGTAGTTCTTTTGCGGCCAAGCACCACCCGGGGATGGACCTATGGGTCAACGGGGCACCTATGCCATACAGGTGAACCACTAATAATTAACACCAAGTGCACCACAAGAAGAGCAAGAGACACCTGCAGGGTTAGGGGTTGTCGAATTTATTTTTATTTCATTGAACAATGGTGACTGCACCGATTGGTGGTGGGGTGGTGCTGTTGATGCTCGGAAAGGGTGCTCTGCACGTTATTAAAGGCCGTCGGCCACAGAGCACTCGTGGGTTGGTGTATCGATGTTGGCAAGCGCGCTCTCTCTATGCATAACATCTGCATGTGTTCCTCCAAAGACAGGTCCTGGATCGTAGTGTAGATATCAGCGTAATCTTGTAAATAATGCTCCCTACCGGCTGTATGTGTAGTTTGCGAATTCTTTCCGGATTCGGTTATCCTGTGGGTGTGTTTCTGTGAGGAGAAGGGTGCAACGTCGCAGGGGGACATATTTACTCATTTGTGAATATCTGTAAAACTGTCGCACTCAGGGTAGAGTTAATAGTAGAGGGAACTACATTGCGTGCCACACTAAAGTAGGTAAAAATTTATCGGGTCGGGACGCCCCGAGGGTAGAGAAGGGTGCAATGTTGCGAATATGGAATTTGACCTCCATATCCGCTTGTAAATATTCCCCTATCTTCTCCGATACTCCCCAACTCTCCCCTTACCCCATTCCCTAGTCCCATTGTCTGTAAACAACACCCATTAGAGCCGATCTTCCCCTTCATTCCCCCATTAAATGCCGTGCCCAGGTCCCCCGCACCACACGTAGACAATTATAGGACATCTTGCTAGTTATTCTTAATCTATGTCAGTTAAGGACTTGTTTCCATTAATTATGACTCTTCGTTGCACCAGAATGTGATGATATGGCACCAGTAGGAGTTTAGGACCTTCCCATACCTCCCCGCATCTCTTCCCATCATCTCAAGCTCCAACAACAACCACAACAACAGCGGCTTTGCGTCCTCACTCCGGCTCGGTTGGCCGCCATTGAACATGTGCTCGACGGGGTTACCCAGAGAGGGGCTCCCTGTCGGCCCCTCGTCAAGGGCGGAGCCGGTAACCCCCGCACCCAATGAGAAGCCATGGGCCGATGCCATCTGGGGCGGCGCTAACGAGCCGAGGGCGTGTCACTCCCCGCCGGATATATACGCGGCCCCGCGCCGGACGTGACGTCAGATGCGCCCCGAGCTTGGAAGGAAAAGACGCCACCCTCCCGAGCGCTGAGCGACCTCCCCAGCTTGAGACCAAAGTCGCGACCCACAAGCGCTGTGATACCTTCACGCATCTCTGGACACCACCGTACGTGATCCTGCCCTGAGCACAGGTGCACCTGGAGCGATCGCTACCCGCTTTCCTGGCCATCAAACCCCGTGTGAGTGAGCCTTGTCCCGCGTTTACCTGTCGTCTGTCCGGGGATAATATAAGTGTGTTTAAGTGCCCACCTTCCTATGTTTCCCTCTTGTCCCTGTAATCTAAACCTTCCGCAATTGTAATAACAACCTTTGAGAACCGTATCCCTGGTGTCGTATTGTGTGATTGTAATCCAGCCGGGTGTCTTCTTTTTTCTTATTGAGCCAGCATAGCGCGATTAGTCAACCCCGGGTGCAATCGGGGTAACTTGTACGGATACGGCGGCCATCCCGCTCGGCCCACCATACCATCAAAGTCGTATCTGTAACAATATAAACAAAAACAAAAAAGATGAGGGAATTGTGGAAGTGTAACTCAGTGTAACTTATTGATTGGCACTGGTAACTCATTGATTAAAGACTGGTAACGATTTCGTAAATGGATGCCAAGAATGTGCACGAACATGGTAATCTCTTGTCCACCTGGTCACAGCCCCAGGCTGGAGCACCCCCCTATCGTTTGGTAAACGGAACTCGCAGCAGGAGGGGAGCGAGCTGATGCCAGGACTCGGTGCATGCATGACCTCGGGGCATTAGCGGAGAAAGGATTAGCGCGGCAAGGCCCATAAAAACCAGGGCAAACGATGAGTCAAGAGACTTGTGACCAGAAGCTCTGACCTACGGAACGGAACGGAACCCTATGAACAGCGCTGAGAGAGAGAGGACTCATACTCAGAACCTCTGCCCGACGGGAATGGCGGAGGAACATCGGCCGAACAAGAAGGACCATGCGAATAGTGTTAACCTGGTCTATTGAGTTAAACGGTAGTTATTTGGTATTGGAATGAAAGTGAACAACCAGTTAATAAAGTCATGAATATTTGTAAAACCTGTGTCCGGTCATTGGAGTCTTGAGTCTCCCCAACCATTTCCCCGACAATGTCAATGAAAGCTAGTCTGTTGGGAGCCGTTGGTGAGGTATGTGGATGGACAAAAGGACCACCGAGGCACTCGGAAACATGGTGGTGGGATGATGAAGTTGGAAAGAGGATTGACGAGAAGAGGAAGAAGTTCAAGGAGTGGCAGAAGGCGAAGGGAACGGGAGCAGAAACAGCAGAGCTTGAACGTTATAAGGCAGCCAAGAAGGCTGCAAAGAAAGAGGTAGCAAAGGCGCAGGAGGCATGTAGGAAAATGTTCGGAGAACGCTTGGATTCGGAAGAGGGTCAGAGAGCAGTATTCAGGATTGCAAAGCAGATAGCGAAAGAGAGGTGTGATGTGATGGGGGTGAGTTGCTTGAAAGATGAAGTGGGACAAATCGTTGTGGACCCAGATGGAATTAAAGGAAGATGGAAAAGATATATAGAAATGCTGTTGAATACAGAGAATGAATGGGATGGCAACATAGAGAGTAACCCAGTTTTAGGACCGGCAGATAAGATAACTGAGAAGGAAGTTGAGGAAGCAATGAAGAGTAGAAAAGTGGGAGGGCCGACGGGAGTTGTGGGAGATATGTTGAAGGCAGCAGGAAGTTGGGGTGTGAAGAGAATGACAGATATCTGTAATCTGGTGGTGAAAGAAGGCTGCATTCCAGTGAATTGGGAACTGAGTACCCTCGTCCCTCTCTACAAGGGGAAAGGTGACCCTCTGGAGTGTGGCTCGTACCAAGCGATAAAGTTATTGGAGCATGGAATGAAGGTATTGGAAAGGGTGGTGGAGAGGAGGATAATGAAGAAGGTGAAGATCGACGAAATGCAGTTTGGATTTATGCCAGGAAGAGGAACGACAGACGTGCTTTTTATTTTGAGGCAGTTGCAGGAGAAGTACATGGAGAAGAGGCAGAAGTTGTTTCTTGGGTTTGTTGATCTGGAGAAAGCATTCGATAGGGTTCCACGCAATGTATTGACATGGGCCTTGAGGAAGTTCGGAGTGGAGGAATGGTTGATCAGAGTAGTTATCGGCAATGTACAAAAGAGCGCGCACAGCTGTAAGGATGAAGGACGGGAACAGTGGTGAGTTTGAGGTGAAGGTGGGAGTGCATCAGCGGTCGGTACTAAGTCCACTACTATTTGTAGCTGTGATGGAGGTGCTGGCTCAGAACGTAAAGGAGGGTTTACCATGGGAGTTGTTGTATGCAGATGATCTGGTGTTGATTGCGGAAAGTATGGATGGACTGAAGGAAAAGATGAACAAGTGGAAGGAATGTATGGAGACAAAAGGTCTGAAGGTGAATATCGGAAAGACGAAGGTGATGGCAAGTGGTAAAGCATGTGGTGAGGTGGAAAGAACTGGAAAGTGGCCCTGTGCTGTGTGCAGGAAGGGTGTCGGAGTGAACTCCATTTAATGTACAATGTGCGCTGAGTGGGTTCATCAAAAATGTAGTGGTCTGAGAGGGCCATTAACCACAACCAGTGTGGCAGCTACATTCAAATGTAAGGTGTGCACAGAGGGAGCTGCAGATGGAGGAAATGTTGAGTTGGATCTTGGAGACGGCGTGAAGCTGGAAGGTGTGAAAACATTTTGCTACCTCGGAGACATGCTGAATGGAGAAGGTGGATCAGACTTGGCAACGGTTGCTGGAGTGAGATGTGCATGGAAGTAGTTTCGGGAACTGAGTGGCGTGCTGATGAGGAGGGGAGTGTCGTTGAAGCTGAAGGGAAAGGTGTATGCTGCATGTGTGAGAGGTGTTATGATTTATGGGAGTGAGACATGGGTAATGAACGTAGAGCAGCAACGAAGGTTGGAAAGGGTGGAAATGCGAATGGTTCGATGGATGTGCGGAGTATCGTTGAGAGAGAGGAAGACAAATGATGAATTGCGAAAGATGATGGGAATAGAGCCTGTGATTGATGCTGTGAAGAGGAACAGGTTGAGATGGTTTGGTCATGTGTTGAGGAAGGATGAAAGTGACTGGTTGAGAAGAGTAGAGTGACTGGTTGATGGAAATGAATGTAGAAGGAAGTAGAGGATGGGGAAGACCGAGAAAGACTTGGCTAAAGATGGTGGAAGAAGAAATGCGGGCAAGGGGGTTAACACAGAGAGATGCAGAAAATAGGGCAAGATGGAGAAGATTGTCATGGGGACCGCAAGGCTAACCCCCGCTCTAGCAGGGAAAATGGCCTTAAAATGCATGTTGTTTAATATATTTAATAATATTTAATATTCATAAAAATTTTAATTTAATTTTAATATTTAATATGTTTAATTTTAATTTTAATTATTAATTAAATAATAATTAATATATTATTATTAATAATTATATTTTTATTTTTAATTATATTTTTATTCATTTAATAATAATAATTATTATTAATATATTAATATTAATAATAATAATTAATAATAAATTTTAATTTCATAATATTTTAATATATTTTATATTTAATATTCATTAAAAATTAATTTAATTTTAATATTTAATTTGGTCAATTTCTTCTTCAATATGTTTACTCATGCTCAAGTAGTAATTGTATTATGTCCCACCTGTTTTGCTTAAGAATGTGATGGGCAGGACATCTTATATGCTGAGGAATCTTGGCTATTATCGAAAACATCAAAGAAATCAAGGATAAAAGCCAAAACACTTTTGAGCAAACTTTCACACCAGCATGCCAGGCATTTCAGGAGTTCTTACTGCTTATCCAGAATGCAGGATCCCGAGAGCATTTTGCAACAATTACCTGATGATTGTCTAGCCCTTGTCCACTCCAGCCAAGGTTTGGATGTCAATCAGTCGCTATTTGTATGTCCACTCTCCATGTCTGGTTAGAATTCGCGCTCACTTGAGCCGAATCGGCTGATACGTTGGCTGGTTAAAACGGAAACCTTGGAGCTTGGTGGAAGACATGAAAGTGATGTGCTGGTCAAACGGAGAGAGTCGAGATTTGGAGAGTCGGGGATATTCGAGGAGATGAGTCACATCGAACTTTCATTGTTGGTTTGTTTAACAGCTGTGGGCAAAGCATCAGACGTTCATTCCTGCACAATGTTCAAAGTGTATTTTTTTTTTTTTTTTGGATCAGATTCCATCGCCATTCAAGAGACCGTGGTTCCACTTCGCCATCTTAAATGCTTCTGGCATGCTCAGGGCTCTTCCATCTGTTTCAACGATGCCACTGACTGCGACGCTGTTTGCTGCTGGAACCCTCAAGCTTTTTCTCTGGTTACCAAGGAGACCGTACCACCACTGCCCCACTTCATGTGCCTTGAATTCCATCAGGGGTCTTCTACCTAGGTCAACTGTGCTGCAATTCCAAAGCCCCCAGGCCCCAGGGTAGGTCTACTGCATCAAAGGCCATATTGTCCCTCGGATGAAACTGTGATCTCCCCTTCCTTCCACATCCATCTCTCCTCAATCTGATATTCTTCTAGTTGTTCACCCACTTTGACCTTATACTTTGAATACCTTCTGGATCGTTTATTCTGTGTAATTGTTCCACCACATTTTGATATTTCTCCCCCTTTTATTTTAGCTCAACTGCTGGTCCATAGCATTATAGTGAGTTATTATCGTTCGATACCCTCGCCACAGGAGAGGGTATTGCATTTGAGTCCGTTTGTTTGTCTGTTTATTTGTTTGCCTGTTTCTTTGTTTGCCTGTGTGTTTGTTTGTTTGTTTGTTTATCTGTTTGTTTGTTTGCCTGTTTGTTTGCCTGTGTGTTTGTTTGTTTGTTTGTTTGTCTGTTTGTTTGTTTGCCTGTTTGTTTGCCTGTTTGTTTGTTTGTCTGTTTGTTTGTTTGCCTGTTTATTTGTTTGCCTGTTTATTTGTTTGCCTGTTTGTTTGTTTGTTTGTTTGTCTGTTTGTTTGTCCGCACAGAAAAAATATTATTTTCTCTGCAACCGTTGGTCCGATTGACAGGAAATTTTCACCATAAGTGCAACTCCACCTGTATAATTTTTTAACGATAATTATGACGTCATAGGTCACGTGGTTCGGCCGCCATCTTGGAAAAATTGAAAAAATTTGCACCTCTATATCTCGGAAAGCGCTGAATAGAAAGAAAATGGAGACATGGCTCATTGTACAGAACTCTCCATGGGGAATAAAATATGTTAATGATGGTCTCATAGGTGCCTCCATTATGACGTCATAATTCGACAAGTACAAAACTTCATCCAATCAAAATAAAATTTATTGAGCATAATCTAGGAATAAATTAGTTTAGAAAAAAATAATGACGACGTCATCGGTCACGTGGTTCGGCCGCCATATTTGTTTTTTACACAAAAGCCTTAAAAACCACTGAAAATACATCCTGGCGAGGGTTTGCAATCTTTGATTGCTCTTTTTCTTGTTATTAATTATTATTTGTCGTTTTCACCAAACTTCATCCGAATCCATCATAACGTTTTGAGATATCCTGCTCACAGACAGACAGGAGTGAAAACATAATCTCCATCCACCTGCGGTGGTGGAGGTAACTATCCTTGTACTTGCCTATGAGCTGACAAGTGTGGGGTTTGATTTCTTATGAGGCCTTACATATTCCATTGGATACTGTTGTTGTTGTATTGCCCCAGTCAGTTCTGGTTGAACAGACCAATAGCACGGAGATACCTGATCGATCTCACAGGATCGATGCAGAGATCCCTCACGTCCAATATGTCAGGCACTTGCCTTCGTGAAGCCAGGACGCCGCAGTCCTCCATGATATGTTCGATTGTGTGTGGAGCGGCCTGGCAGTGTTTGCAGGTGTCGCCAGTGGTGTCGTCGAGTCTATGTTTGCAGTGAGAACGTTGTGGGTGGTGTCCACAGCGAAGGCGTGGAGAGTGATGATTGGATAGCTGTTGTTCATTGTGGTGCCAACACACGGACCTGCATTGTGGAGCATGTACTCCATTAAAACCTACACGCTCCATTATTAGCTCTTACATGAGCCTCGACTTGGTATACAAAAAAAACATATGATGTAAAGCTGGCTACCTAGTGGACATAAAATATTCCATGGCATCTTTCGCAAGAATAGGCCTTGCACCAGGACACCAGAGCCCTGTTAATAAATAAATGGGACATTTCTTGCTAAATGTGGATTTTAAGTAAAAGTTCAGATGTGGACATTAAATTAATTCGTCATATGATTCGGATGAATCATCGTGGGCAAAGGAATTTTGGACCAGGTTTCAACAACAAATTTGGCCCATGGGTATCAACACTGGGGCTTATTGCCCCTGAACATTAGGAATATGGAATTTGGCCAGGATGCCTGCAACAATCACGTACTCTTTGCGAAAGACACCATGGGAGTTTTGATGTCGACAAGATAATGCTCCAGATGGTCCTCAGCTTAAAGTACAACAGAGGGACCATGCAATCGCTGATGCAATGTGTGCCCTGTGAAGCACATGTCCGATGGTATGTGTTGAGGCTCAGTATCGAACCCGGGTTTAAGCAGCTCAAATGCAAATGTGTTAAATCTGTGCAATCCTGCCTGACATTTGGCTTAGAGTAAATACATAAGAGTCGAACATGACAAGCATGATGATCCAAATCGCCTTCTCCTGCGTTCTGTTATACTTCCTGGTCAATACAATTATTATGTAATTAGCTTGCAAATAGCCAACCCCACTGTTTAGCCATGATAAGCAAATAGTCAGCCCAAATTAATATGTATATATGCATAATATGATCACGGCAGCCTTGACGAGATCTCGCGAGATCACGGCGAGGTCACATCTTTTCGAAGCTGTTCCATGCGCTCACGCTTTCGAAGCTAAGTAATCTTTCACAATTATTGTGTTTTTGTCGAGACTGTATCTATCTTTCGGTGTGTGTACCTATAGCATATCTTTAGGAAAATTTTCGGTGCTAATTTTTCGTACATGTATACACAATCGTCGGTTAATGCGTATCGAGTATTCTGAGGCCTAGTACTCGTAGGCTTAGGCTACCGTACCGTCTCCGACATTGTGGTTTTGTTTTTCTCTCAGCGGTTCGTCGAATGCGCTGCAATTATTTTCGTTCTCTGTTTCGTCCCAGTCGTTCACCCCATACCTCCTTGTTTAATATCTCTACTCAAAAAAAAAAAAAAACCCAAAAAAATATTTCCTTCTCAGGTCTTATTCTTTTATTTGTTGTTCTTATTTGTTCGTTCGTTCTTCATTCACGTTGTTCGCGATCACGCGATCACGTGGTTAGAAATGTATAATCTCTCCCCTGAACAACTATTTTCTCTCATATATTATAACACCTTTTTCTTCTTCTCCTACAAAAGGATGCTTTCGTCTTGCTCACCAAATCTATTCATTCCAAAAAATAATAACAATACCATCTCCTACAGTTCCTCTTTTCTACATTCCCTAAACTCTCCAGAACTCCACCCCTCCTTCAGCGTCCTCAAACGTATTTTTGACTCGAAGGTCTCAAACTCATTTTGCAAAAAATGGTCGTTTCCCATGAATCGTACACTTTTCAAAATCCAATCTCACCCCTCCCCTCCAAATCTTCCCCATCCCCCCTTCCCTCCAAAACTTCCCCATCCCCCCTCCCCTCCAAAACTTCCCCAACACCCCTCCCCTCCAAATCCTCCCCATCACCCATCCCTTTCAAATCTCCCCCCTTGCCCCTTCGCTCCCCTCCCTCCTAAACTCCCCCCACACCCCTCCCCTCCGAGACTCTCCCTCGCTCCTCCCCTCCTAGACTCCCCTCTCACCCCTCACCCCTCCTCCTCAAAGCATCCTCCCTGCTTCTTCCCCCTTCCAACTTTCACCTTCATCTCCCCCAACCTTCTGCCTCGCTCTTCCCCCTCCTCAAATAACACCTCACTGTGCCTCACCCAATCTCCATCAAACCTTTTGTCCGCCCCATTCTTCCCTTTCTCCAAGCTATTCTGAAATCTCTGAAATCTCTGACACACCTTCAACAGCTCTCCCTACCTCTTCCTCCTCTTCCACATCTTACCCTACCCCCCCTGTTCTGTACCCGATGCTCCCCCTTCCTCTTCATTAACGGTATGGACCTCAAACATCCGGGGCCTTCGCTCAAACTTGACTGATCTCTCCATACAGGTTGCTTCTGACAAACCAGATGTGATCTGCTTAACAGAAACTTTCCTCATTCATGATGTCTCTGATGCCTTGGTATCTCTCCCAGGTTACTCCCTCCTCCGGTATGATAGACCTGAGCCTCGTCCTGGAGGTGGGGTTGCTATCTTTATAAAAAACTCTCTTCCTCACTCGCCCTTCACTGCCCTCTCTCCACCTCACCCCCAGAAATACCTTTGGCTACGGCTTCCCCTTCACTCCCACCTTTTGTTCATATGTGTGTTGTACCGTCCACCAAACAGTGATGACTCCATCTACATCTCGCTGTCTGATAATATGGACCAACTTCTATCTACCCATCCCAACTCTCTCTTCCTCATATGTGGTGATTTCAATTGTCACCATGCCAGTTGGCTGGGTGTGAGTACCCCTCTCACCAGCCATGGCTCTTCAGCAAAGGACTTCTGCGACTCACTGGGACTGACACAATCTGTCAATTTCCCGACCCGGATCTCAGTCAACGGAGCATCTTCTCTTCTGGACTTGGTTATGACTAACTTCCCTGAAAATGTCTGCTGCTCTTCTTCTGCTCCAATCGGCTCATCTGATCATGTGCTTGTCAAAGTGGACATCTCTCTGACCATTCTCAGAGAGCCTCCTCAGCGTCGACAAGTCTGGCATTTCACTCAGGCCAACTGGCACAGTCTTCAAGCATCCATCAATCATCTGGACTGGTCTCCCATCTCTACCGCCTCTGACATCAACTCATCCTGGGAATTCTTTCAAAGTAAATTGCTCTCTCTCATGCACAGATTTATCCCATCTCGTCTTCAGTTGTCATACCCTTCCTCCCGTCCATGGTACACGGAATCTTGTGGTGAGGCTGTTGCCCTGAAACAACTTGCTTTCGTCTCCTGGAAAGCAAATCCAACGGAAGGAAGTCTCATTTCCTTTCACAAAGCCCGAAACAAGTGTGTGTCCACCCTCAGGAGAGCCAGGAAACAATATCTCACCGTTCTCAAGACCGAACTCTCTTATCTGTCTCCCTCTTCCAAATCCTGGTGGCATCTGGTCAAATCTGTTTCTGGTGTTTGTTCCCCCTCCATCCCCTCCCTCACCTCAAACGGCTTAACGGCTGACTCCGCACGTGAAAAAGCTGAATGCCTCAACTCTGTGTTTGCCTCTAAATCTTGTGTCCCAAACCCATCCCTCTCTGTACCCACCGTACCCAGTCGTACCCAGCTGCTCCTGGACTCTGTGTCCTTTCCTCCTGACAAGGTGGAAAAGTTTCTGTCAAACCTCGACTCTTATTCTGCAACTGGTCCTGACGGCATCAGCCCACGGGTCCTAAAATCATGTTCTTCCGCTCTTTCACTCCCTCTTTCTGTTCTCTTCACCCTCTCTTTTGCTCAAGGTCATCTGCCATCTGCTTGGAAATCAGCCAACATCACCGCTTTGCACAAAAAAGGTGCAAAAACAGATCCTAGCAACTACAGACCAATCAGCCTTCTCCCAATTATCAGCAAAGTCATGGAATCCATCATTGCTTCAGATATGAAATCTTTCCTCTTCTCCAATGGCTTGATCTCTGATCATCAATTTGGTTTCAGACCTCGTCACTCTACTCTGGACATGCTGCTTCTGCTTTCTCAACAATGGATGGAGGTCCTCAACGCCAAACAGGAAATTAGAGCCGTCTCCCTTGACATTTCACATGCCTTTGATACGGTCTGGCACCCTGCTCTGCTCACCAAACTCTCCTCCTTTGGTATCCATGGAAATCTCCACGCATGGCTGGCAGACTTCCTCTCTGGTCGTAGTCAACGTGTGGCCCTGAATGAGTTTCTCTCATCTCCTCTTCCTGTTCAGGCTGGAGTTCCCCAAGGTAGTGTTCTGGGCCCTGTGCTATTTCTGGTCTTCATCAATGATCTCTCTGACTCTCTTGAAAATCCTCTCTATCTCTTTGCTGACGACTCTACTCTCTGTCGCTCCATTCCTCATCCCTCAGATCGGCAGTCTGCAGCCTCCTCACTCTCTGCAGACCTGGACAAAATCACAGACTGGGCAAACAAATGGAACATGTCTTTCAATCCTGATAAATCTCACACTCTTACGATGTCTCTCCGAAAAGACTGACTGGACAACCCTCCCATCCACTTTCTGAATAATCCTCTCCAAGAAGTTCTGTCACTCAAGCTTTTGGGTCTCACTATTTGCCATGATGTTTCCTGGGAAAACCACATTTCAAATCTGGCCTCCAAAGCCAGTCGCCAACTGGGCATCCTCCGTCGTGCGAAGTCCTTCCTTGGCACACCTGACCTCCTCACCACATACAAGGCTTTCATCCGTAGCTCTATGGAATACTGCTCTCCCCTCTGGTCTAGTGCTCCTGCCTCACACCTAGCTCGTCTTCAAGCTGTTGAAACCAAAGCGTTCAGAATCATTGGAATCTCCCGCGATGAAGCTAACTCCAAGGGCCTTTCACTCACTCACCGCAGGCAGGTTGGTGGTCTTTCCATCTTCTACCGACTCCTCTCTGGCCTTGCCCCCCCCCAGCTCTCTCTGGGCTCTGTCCCCCAAATATTCCTACAGGTCACACAAGATCTGCCTGCAACCCTCTTATGGTTAAACTGCCAAAATCAAGACTTTCTGCTCACCTTCACTCCCTCATTCCTCTTTTCTCCCGCCTCTGGAACAAACTCCCTCACTCTCTTCAATCCCACTCCACCCTCCAGGTCTTTAAAACAGCTGTTCACCACCATCTCTTATCCTCCCCCATCCAAAATCTTGATCTTTTCTACCCCCGCTAATTTCGGTCCCCTTGTGTTTTATACCTCTCCCCCCCCCCCCCTTCCCACGCCTCCTCCCCCCCACACTTCTCCCTGCTCTCAAATGTTGTGGTTGTGTGCTTCCCCTTCTCTCCCCATCTTGTCTTCCGCTCCCTCTTTTTGTATATTTTGTTTGTCTGGTAGTTTTGTTTGTGAAATAAATGTTAGCTCTTTCACGAGCCTCGATTCAGTATACAAAAAAAGAAGAAAAAAAAAAGGAAAAAAAAAGAAATGTTTATATATCGATATATATAATATATATCACATTGGCAAAAAACTGAAATATCACATTTACATTTACATATATATACACAAAGAATTAAGTTAAGCACCCCCCCCCGTTTTTTTACAACCTCGCACATTACAAGTTTGTTGTCGTCAAAACAGTGTAATATACCCATGATATTGCTATATTTTCTGGAGAAGTGATATTATGGTCACATAAAAACATAACAATCATGCCGTTTTCAATATTTTATTCTGAATAATTTAAGGTGAAATTTTTTGGGAATTTTAGGCATATTTTCACCTCAATTTAAGTATGGAGCTATAGGTCCATCACGGACAGTGTGGATGACGTTTATGTTTTCTAACGTACAGTCATTGTTCTGAGAAGACCTCTAGCGATCTTTGCGTCAATAACGTGTGTAGGACCCACGTGATCGGATCACTGACTCAACCCTACGTCTCATAGACCCTGTAAGCCGTCGTATGCGTTGCTGTGGCAGGTTGTTCCATTCCCGATGTAATGCACGTTCCAATTCATCCAGATTGGCTATTGGAGGGACCATCTTCGCAATTTGTCGTCCCAACATGTCCCAAACGTGCTCGAGGGGGTTCAGGTTCAGGACAGGATTAGGGGGTGCTTAACTTAATTCTTTGTGTAGGGGTGCTTAACTTAATTCTTTGTGTATATATATATAATATATAATATATATATAATATATAATATATATAATATATATAATATATATAATATATATATATATATATATATATATATATATATATATATATATATATATATATAATATATATAATATATATAATATATATATTATTTATATATATATATATATATATATATATATATATATATATATATATATACTGTATATATATACTAGATATATATGCTAGCTGAAGTGCCCGACATTGCTCGTTTGGGTGGGGGAGGGGGGGTGGCGCGGGGAATGGGGGTTTGAGGGGCGAGGGGGGGAGGAGAGGTGCGGGGGAATAAGGGGGAGAGGAGATGGGGGAAGGGGCAGGGAGAAGAGGGAGGTGAAAATTTACCCGTGCGAAGAGTGCTTTAACTTCAGCGTTGCCCATACAAGAGAGAAAATTATAATACCCTCCGCCTCCACCACTAGGTTGTGCTACACGGTACACATTTACAATGAGAATTTTGTTATGTTGCAGCCTCATGCTGAAATTGTTTAAATTCATTTTTTCCCTCATCAAACTCCACTCCTTACCCCATAATGACAAAGAGAAAACAGGATTTTAGAAAGTTTTGCAAATTTATTAACAAGAAAAAACAAATATCACATTTACATAAGTATTCATACCCTTTGCTATGACACTTGAAATTTAGCTCAGGTGCCTCCCATTTCTCTTGATC
Organism: Myxine glutinosa; assembly: GCF_964187855.1. Taxonomy (NCBI): domain Eukaryota; kingdom Metazoa; phylum Chordata; class Myxini; order Myxiniformes; family Myxinidae; genus Myxine; species Myxine glutinosa. The sequence continues at coordinate 11,109,130 of NC_136263.1, read as the reverse complement.
ATCTTTGAGATATTTCTACACCTGTTTGAAGTCCACCTGTGGTAAATTAAATTGATTGGATGTGATTTGGAAAGGCACACACCTGTCTATATAAGGTCTCACAGCTGACAATGCATATCAGAGCAAAAACCAAGCCATGATGTCGAAGGAACTGCCTGCAGAGCTCAGAGACAGGATTGTGTCGAAGCACAGATCTGGGGAAGCCTACAAAAAAATTTCTGCTGCATTGAAGGTTCCCAAGAGCACAGTGGCCTCCATAATTCTTAAATGGAAGAAGTTTGGAACAACCAGGACTCTTCCTGGAGCCGCCCGGCCAAACTGAGCAATCGGGGGAGAAGGCCCTTGGTAATAGAGGTGACAAAGAACCCGATGGTGTCTCTGGCTGAGCTCCAGAGATCCTGTGTGGGGATGGGAGAGACTTCCAGAAGGACAACCATCACTGCAACACTCCACCGATCTGGGCTTTATCATTGGACCGGTCATTGGTGGATGTTAAAGATCTCACGGTGTCTTTTGTGAAGAGGAGGTGAGTTATCGCCGGCAACCTAAACAAATTACAAATTACTGCTCCAACCTAGATGGGGTAATGAATCAGTGGCACAGCTGCACTCCCTGGAATGAGACAAACCAGCAGCCACACACACGACACACAAATGAGCGAATGGATCAATGTAGTCTCTCTTTGGCTTCACGACATAGTCATTCCACCTGATAAAGAATGCAGTGGCTGGAACAGCGGTCACTTCGAGCAAGCTCTTCAAAATGAAACACAAGTTAAATGTCACAAAATTAACAGTACACTATGTCATCATTATTAAATTTTTCATTTTGGTCTTTATATGACAGAAGCTGCATTTATAAGCACCCGTTATTTATCGTTACATCTCTTATTTTCCTATTATTTCACTACTCTGGCTCATCCTCTTGGTTTTTCTTCCTTTTTCCTCACCCTTTTCTCTTTATACCGTCAAAACCCATTCTGTCCAAATTTGAACTGTCTCCCAATTTTGAAAATTTGAAAATTGCAATCTTTGCGATAATTTCTTAGGAGGCAGCCACGGTGGGCATCCCTTGTGCATAAATTGGCTATTAAAAGGTACATTTGATGTCACACATTGGTTTTGGCCAATTGGATAAGACATGGAAATGCCTCAACAGATATTATTGGAAAATTCAATGAATTTGCATTTAATGCTTATTCCCACATTTTACAAACAAGAAAAAGAGCAATCAGAGATTGCAAACCCTCACCAGCATGTATTTTCAGTGGTTTTTAAGGCTTTTGTGTTAAAACAAATATGGCGGCTGAACCACGTGACCGAGGACGTCATCATTAATTTTTTTCTACATTAATTTATTTCTACATTAATTTATGCCTACATGACGCTCAAGAAATTTCATCTTGATAGGATGAAGTTTTGTACTTGTCGAATTATGACGTCATAACAAAGGCACCTATGACATCATCATTAACATATGTTATTCCACATGGAGAGTTCTTTACAATGAGCCATGTCTCATTTTTTTCTATTCAGCACTTTTGGAGACATAGAGGTGCAAAGTTTTTTGGTTTTTCCAAGATGGCGGCTGAACCATGTGAAGTACATCATTATTTTTTTTCTAAACTAATTTATTCCTAGATTATGCTCAAGAAATTTCATCTTGATAGGATGATGTTTTGTACTTGTCGAATTATGATGTCATAATGGAGGCACCTATAAGACAAATATGTGTGTAAAGTATGGCGATTATATGTGCAACGATGTAGACGTAGTACTGCGCACAGACAGACAAATAGACAGACAACCAAGCAACCGACCAACATACTTGCTGGAATCTATTCCGGCAAGTAACAAACGGACTCAAACGCAATACCCTCTCCTCAGGCGAGGGTAACAAGCACATGAAGTGCAAACTTCAGTAATAATCACAATTATATACAGTACATATTGATTTTCAGGTGCATTGTGTTGAACTCCAAACTGAGAAAAATCAGCATCCTTTTTAAAAGAGGGAGAGTGTCATCATATTAAAATATGCAATTTGGTATCTGTCTGTCGGTCTGAACACGATACATTCGGTAGTTACTCATCCAATCTCAAACCAAACTTGACAGGAGGACTAAGGGTCACGTGACGGAGGTTGTAGTGGCTTTGTCTCCCCCCTCCCCACGGGGGTTTACCGCCTTGGGCGAAATCAGCGTTAAGGTGTGTATCAGCGTGTTAAGAGAGCTAATCATGGCGTTTTTCAAAAACCTCTTCTATTAGCAAAAGTAATAACAACCTTAATTATAATAACACAATATTAATCCTAATAATATCCTGTCCCCGAAGGGTATAAATAGATTATCATGGCATTTTGTGTGGCACCCCTACCAGAAGTAAAAAAATTATAAACCATTAGGGGGGTGCGGGTGAATTACGGTTGTCGTTCTCCTCGGGTGACTAAGGGAAGACCCGTTGAGGGATAATTGATTGCGGTTCAACGCACCATACACCCGGAATCACGTATCAGACTCGCTCGGCCTAATTTGCATACGCATAATCGGCATAACGCTGTGCCCGATTCAGACTTTCATTCTGTATGGTATCGTGACATTCGGGGCGTGATCCGACAATAGAAGAAGAACCACCTTCAAAGGTCATTATTCCCCGCAGAGCAGGGGTTGGCCTTTTTTCGGTACCATGGCCCCCTTTTTGAATCAATGTTTTATGGCCAGATGCCCTTCCTGCCGCCAACCCTGTTAGTCGCCTCTTGCGACAACACAGGGAATTACCAGTGAACTGGTACTCAATTTGCCGACCTCGGAAGGATGACAGGCTGAGTCAACCCCCCTGGTGTTAATTCAGCGATCGACCAGGATTCGAACCCAGGATCCTCGAATCCCAAGCCGGCACCCTAACCGCTAAGCCAACACCAGGCCATGCATGATCCGACAACGAAGACCTCAAAACGGTCGACTGGTACAGTTGCATTAAAGCGACTCTCCAGATTGGAACTCGGCAACTGGGATTACCAGCGTCCTCGACAATGGTTAAAACTGCAAAAATATCGACATCCCCGGCCCAGAAAAGTCGTCAAGCACGTGCCAGAAAGAACGATCCATTATGAGGACATAACGCCCACACGTGACCTGACCATTCAAATAAAGGATGAATTCCGAAAACCTGGCAGTGAGACCACACATCGTACTCGGAAATAGGAAAAGGATATTACTGGAAGCTGAAGTATGAGTGTTTGATCGCAATGACATTGCTCACATTTACTCCGGAAGAAGAAGATCAAAGTACGTATGAAGCCCTAATAAAATGTAATAGGAGTTTCCTTAAAAGGAACTTCTATGCAAGAGGAAGCCATTAGGCCCATGAAGCCTGCACAATGGTTGCCAGCCTTCGGCTGTTTGTTCTTGCTCTGTCCTTTTTAAAATGCTGAGTGTCAAGCAAGGAAGCAGCACACACCATTTTTGAAGTCTTTGGTATGACTCCGCAGGATTTGAATCATTGGCCTCCAGGAATCAGAGCGGACGCTCTAAGCATTACGCAACTGAATGTGGTACAAAATGACACAAATTGAGCGAGAGCATGAAAACTGAAGAAAATCGATGTCATACTAGTGATAGGCAGAGCGACAAGATGGGAGTCATTACATGTAGCCTTGCGGAGTGCGTAATCATCGGAAATACCAGGAACCTGGTTCTAGCAGCAGACAAATCATGTTGGAACCAGAGTTGTGGTTTTGTATTTTGTGATTGATGACTTGACGAGACCTCACCGTTTTGTTGACACATTCAGGAGCAATGCCGGAAATGATATTCAGACAATTTCATAATTTATTCAGATAGAATGCATTTCCAGATTCCTATAAAGTTTGGAATTTGCACATGCTCAGTATCAAAGAAGTTCATGTTACATATGTGAGCATGCCAACAATAAAATACAGCTATCGGTGATTGTATCGGTGCATTAACTACTATCATACCTGTCTACATCATCGTCTTGGTGTATATCGCAAAGGCCAATTCCAAAAACTCCCAGAATATCCGGGCTTCACTGGAAGAGATTTTTCCTTGCCCAAAAATAAAAATAAAACATATCACTCTCAGCTTGCCGCACCTTCCTAGTTTGTTGAGAGGCACAATTTTTGCCTCCGCCATTACTCAAACATGCTTTAGGGTGGAAATTTGATTGATGAGGTCTCAGTGACATGTGGCCTGCTATGGGGGTGGTGGGCCAATGGGGAGCAGCGGTGGGCCTCAGCCAGGTCCAATATCCGCAGGCCAATTTGCAGCTGGCAGTGTAAGACATTCCAAGGAAGACAAATTCTCAGGTCAAACTCCTTTTAAATATCAGATCCCCAAGCACGCCGCACAAGCACGAAGCACGGCTATGGAATACAAAAATGGGAGTCAACGGTTGATCCACGGAAGAGATGATGATAAACGAAATTACAAACATTGCTCTCCATCCTCCCATCAATCGTCGCACTTCCTGCGGTATCAAACGGGACACCAGTGCACATTTACTTACAGAAATTATAGAATAAATCTTCTGACGACAGGACCTTAGCAACCATCATGCAATGGATAACGATACGAATCTCGCATCGAAAACGTTGGAATAGCAATTGCAAACACACAAACAAATCCAGGAAATACACTCAGGAACACTCATCCGACGACTTGACAATCAGTGCAGCAGAAAAGCTTCATCTATCTATAATTCCAGTAATCTCTGTGTGTGTGTGTGTCTGTGTGTGTGTCTGTGTGTGTGTCTGTGTGTTTGTTTGTCTGTGACCGCTGTTTCTCGACAACCACGGGTCCGATATACTTGAAACTTGCCAGGTATATTGCTGGGGACCTGAGGATGTGCCTTTTCAAGGTTTCATATTAATCGGACAAGTAGTTACCGAGCTATGGCGATTTAGCCGTTCGCCGTTCGCTTTGGCTTTGCGAATGGACCAAACCATTTCATGTAAATAGAGGGGGGGGTTCTACCGTACTCGCAAGCCGTTCGCTTTGGCTTTGCGAATGGACCAAACCATTTCATGTAAATAGAGGGGGGGGGGGGGGGTTCTGTGGTCGTTACTGCCACGTGGTTTCAAAGTTTTTTTTTGTTGTTGTTGTTTGCACGCATGTTTTTTTGCACCCACGTACGGGCACGCCCTAGTATTTGTAATCCATACGTATGTACAAGCAAAGAATGATGAGCGAGTTACTGGATGCAATCAATGACAATATTGTATGATAAGAGTTGATAATCAAAAGTATTCCAGAAGAATACCTTTCCGCACAAGCAATGGAAGATATTAAGCATATGCATCTGATCCTGTCACAATGGATAATTGGGGATTTAAAGGTATAGGTATCACTGCCTGAGTAACCAATGAAACAGCAATTCGAAGTTACCAAAGAAAAAGGGAATTGCCATGATCGAAATCGAAAACACAAGGTTCAAATCCAGTCACCAACCTGTGCCGGGGTTTGTTATATAAAGGGGTTGCTCTGCATTCGCAAAATCTCGAGTAACATCATGTAAAAACTGAATTTATGAAATGCACCAAAAGAGGCTTACCAAAAAGAGGAAATGCACCAAAAGAGGCTTACCAAAAAGAGGAAATGCACCAAAAGAGGCTTACCAAAAAGAAGAAATGCACCAAAAGAGGCTTACCAAAAAGAGGAAATGCACCAAAAGAGGCTTACCAAAAAGAGGAAATGCACCAAAAGAGGCTTATCAAAAAGAGGAAATGCACCAAAAGAGGCTTACCAAAAAGAGGAAATTAACCAAAAGAGGCTTACCCAAAAGAGGAAATGCACCAAAAGAGGCTTACCAAAAAGAGGAAATGCACCAAAAGAGGCTTACCAAAAAGAGGAAATGCACCAAAAGAGGTTTACCAAAAAGAGGAAATGCACCAAAAGAGGCTTACCAAAAAGAGGAAATGCACCAAAAGAGGCTTACCGAAAGGAGAAAATGCACCAAAAGAGGCTTACCAAAAAGAGGAAATGCACCAAAAGAGGCTTACCAAAAAGAGGAAATGCACCAAAAGAGGCTTACCTAAAGGAGAAAATGCACCAAAAGAAGCTTATCAAAAAGAGGAAATGCACCAAAAGACGCTTACCAAAAGGAGGAAATGCACCAAAAGAGGCTTATCAAAAAGTGGAAATGCACCAAAGGAGACTTACCAAAAAGAGGAAATGCACGAAAAGAGGCTTACCAAAAAGAGGAAATGCACCAAAAGAGGCTTACGAAAAAGAGGAAATGCACGAAAAGAGGCTTACCAAAAAGAGGAAATGCAACAAAAGAGGCTTACCAAAAAGAGTAAATGCTCCAAAAGAGGCTTACCAAAGAGAGGAAATGCACCAAAGGAGGCTTACCAAAGAGAGGAAATGCACCAAAAGAGGTACCATGGCTTACCAAAGTCCGAAGCAGGTGCTGAGCGCTACCGAAGATCCGTGATAATCCCACACGGCACCATGGTAATAACAGTGGTCCTGGTGAAAGGCAAATGGTTAAAATAAAAAGGATTATCAAAAACATACAGTGCATCTGTGCAAATATTAATAAATAATTAGATATATCTTTTTTGGGGGGAGAAAAAAAAAAGAATTCCCCAAGTGGTAGCCCGCCATTAGTACACAAGGATGTCCCACAAAAGGTTACACAGTTATAAACACATGCATATTAACTTGTTTTGTTTTTAGGCTAACGATTATGAGCCTTGCCTCATTAGAAAGTTGAGCATCTTCAAAAGTTTTGCATTTAGAGAATTTCAGGAAATGCAGTTCCATAATATCTTAAATTAATTATGCATGACCATTATTATCTATGCCAACTAAGGTGGATGGAGGTTGTTTTCACCCTTGTCTGTTTGTTACTTGCAGAATTGAAGACTTTTCAGGTATATTGGTTGTATGTATATATATATACAGACTTGGCATTTAATATGGAATATTTTTTTTGTGGGGTAAACTTACTTTTCAAGATGACTTAGAACCAAAAGTTCACTGGAATTATGTTGAAATCATTCTAGATTTTGTTAATGTGGCCTTTAAAAGAAACAAAAACTACATTTGACATTTCAAAGCAAATAAATTGATCCTTGAAAGTGATGTTTACTGATATTGAACTGAAATCACGGACAGTACTGTGTTAAACTTCTGTGCCTTTTCCAGAACTATCTCTTTATTTTGCACATTAGCCCAAAATATTTTCAGCAAAAACAAAAGTTAAATTATGACTGGGATTACGGACTGTAAAATTACAGTTCAGTACTTCGTGTAACCCCCACGAGCATTCAGGAGAGCACGTACACGTTGAGGCATGCTGTTCACGAGATTTGCCAAGGTTTGGACAGGAATCGCTTGCCATGCAGTGAAAATAGCCTGCTGCAATTCACGCACAGAGGTCGGCTGCTGGTCCAAGTTGCCGATTTGATGCGTTAATTCTGCCCACAAGTTCTCTAACGGATTCATATCCGGCGACATGGCAGGCCACTCAATATGCTATGCACCATGGTCAGCAAGAAAGTGTTGGATCATGCGAGCACAATGAGGCCGTGCATTGTCATCTTGGAAGACAAAGTTTCCTCGAAAGGCTGCACTAGCAAATGGAAGCAATGTTTCTTCCAGAATGACCCTGTACTTGAACTGGTTGAGGTTTCCATTCAGAACAACCAGGTCAGTTTTGCCCCCTGCATGAAAAGCAGCCCAAACGGTCACCCCACCCCCTCCAGCTTGGACCCTTGGCACTATACAATCTTCGTTGTGGGCTTCATGCACTTGTCTGTGCACTCGGACGTGGCCATCTTGACGATAGACCAGAAATCTAGACTCGTCTCTGAAGGTCCTGTGATTCCAGTGTTCTGGCTGCCATTGACGGTGCTCTCTTGCCCACTGCAATCGGCGCTGGCTATGTTGTCTGGTCAGGCGTGGCTTTCTCAGGGGACGTCTGGCACGATAGCCTGCTTGAACCAGTCTTTGGTTGACTAGCCTTCTGGCTACAGGCACATTTGTCAGTTGCTGCCACTCAGCCCTAAGCCGATTATCTGACTTGGTACGGCCATTGCAGACTAACCGGTGCAGTTGGCGATCATCTCTCCTTGTGGTTCTGCGGGGACGTCCTGGCCTCGGTATTGGAGTGGGGACACCCCTCTAAGCATTTCGTTTCAGGATCTTTGACACCTGACCTTGAGTGATGCCATACTTTTGAGCAATAGCACGCTGTTTCATGCCGGAATTTCGAAAAGCCACCACTCCATGACAAACAGCATTGTCGAGTTGACGGACCATCTCCAGAGGAAGCAGCAATAACTTTTGTAGACATGCAGAAGTTGTTTTCCACTAATACAGAACACAACAACCCTTATATACCCGATTTTGTAGCCAATCGTCAAATGTACCTGTCCTTACATTTTGTCATGCCACCTGTGATATTATCCTGTTATTGACTTCTTGCTGTTAAAGACAATCAGTGACATGGTTCTTTTAACAAAGAAATCACCGAAGCATAAAAGAAACTCACCAGATTGATATACTGAGTTCAGAAAGCAAACCCAAGTCAAGAAAGAAAAAAAAATTCAATATTAAATGCCAAGTTTGTATTTTTTTTTTATTTATTTATTTATTTATACAATATCGAGGCTCGTGAAAGAGCGAACATTAATCACACAGAAAGACAAACCGACACATAAAACATATAACATAGGGAGCGGTAGACAAGATGGGGAGAGAGGGGGAAGGACACAAACACAACATTTGAGAGCAGGGACCGAGAGACATGGAGACATCGAGAGATCTGAGAGAGGGCGAGGGCTTTGGTGGGGGGGGGGGGGGGGCGTGGGAAGGGGGCAGTGGGAGAGGTATAAAACATATGGACACTGCCAGGACTTCCAGGAAAGAAGTTGGAATTTCAAACAAGGTGGATCTGGGGTGAATTAGCGGGGGTAGAAAAGATCAAGGTTTTGGATGGGGGAAGATAAGAGATGGTGGTGAACAGCTGTTTTAAAGACCTGGAGGGAGGAGTGGGATTGAAGGGAGTGAGGGAGTTTGTTCCAGAGGCGGGAGAAAAGAGGAATGAAAGAGTGAAGGTGAGCGGAGAGCCGAGATTTCGGCAGTTTAACCATCAGAGGGTTGCTGGCAGATCTTGTGCGACCTGTAGGAATATTTGGGGGACAGAGCACAGAGAGAGCTGGGGGTGCAAGGCCGGAGAGGAGTCGGTAGAAGACAGAAAGACCACCTACCTGCCTGCGGTGAGTGAGTGAAAGGCCCTCAGAGATAGCTTCATCGCGGGAGATTCCAATAATTCTGAAAGCTTTGGTTTCCACAGCGTGAAGCCGAGCTAGGTGTGAGGCAGGAGCACCGGCCCATAGGGGAGAACAGTATTCCATTGAGCTGCGGATGAAAGCCTTGTATGTGGTGAGGAGCTCAGGTGTGCCGAGGAAGGACTTCGCACGACGGAGGATGCCCAGTCGGCGACTGGCTTTGGAGGCCAGCTTGGAAATGTGGTTTTCCCAAGAAAGATCATGGCAGATAGTGAGACCCAAAATCTTGAGCGACAGAACTTCTTGGAGAGGATTGTTGAGAAAGTAGATGGGAGGGTTGTCCAGTCGATCTTTTCGGAGAGACATAGTAAGAGTGTGAGATTTGTCAGGATTGAAAGACATGTTCCACTTGTTTGACCAGTCTGTGATTTTGTCCAGGTCTTCAGAGAGTGAGGAGGCAGCAGACTGCCGATCTGAGGGAAGAGGAATGGAGCGGCAGAGAGTGGAGTCATCAGCAAAGAGATAGAGAGGATTTTCGAGAGAGTCAGAGAGATCATTGATGAAGACCAGAAAAAGCACAGGGCCCAGAACACTGCCTTGGGGAACTCCAGCCTGAACAGGAAGAGGAGATGAGAGAAACCCATTCAGGGCCACACGTTGACGACGACTAGAGAGGAAGTCCGCCAGCCATGCGTGGAGATTTCCATGGATACCAAAGGAGGAGAGTTTGGTGAGCAGAGCGGGGTGCCAGACCGTGTCGAAGGCACGTGATATGTCGAGGGAGACAGCTCTAATTTCCTGTTTGGCATTGAGGACCTCCATCCATTGTTGAGACAGCAGAAGCAGCATGTCCAGAGTAGAGTGACCTGGTCTGAAACCAAATTGATGATCAGAGATCAAGCCATTGGAGAAGAGGAAAGATTTCATATCAGAAGCAATGATGGATTCCATGACTTTGCTGATAATTGGGAGAAGGCTGATTGGTCTGTAGTTGCTAGGATCTGTTTTTGCACCTTTTTTGTGCAAAGCGGTGATGTTGGCTGATTTCCAAGCAGATGGCAGTTGACCTTGAGCAAAAGAGAGGGTGAAGAGAACAGAGAGAGGGTGAGATAGAGCAGCAGAGCAGGATTTTAGGACCCGTGGGCTGATGCCGTCGGGTCCAGTTGCAGAATCAGAGTCGAGGGTTGACAGAAACTTTTCCACCTTGTCAGGAGGAAAGGACACGGAGTCCAGGAGCAGCAGGGTACGACTGGGTATGGTGGGTACAGAGAGGGATGGGTTTGGGACACAAGATTTAGAGGCAAACACAGAGTTGAGGCATTCAGCTTTTTCACGTGCGGAGTCAGCTGTGTAGCCGTTTGAGGTAAGGGAGGGGATGGAGGGGGAACAAACACCAGAAACGGATTTGACCAGACGCCACCAGGATTTGGAAGAGGGAGACAGATAAGAGAGTTCGGTCTTGAGAACGGAGAGATATTGTTTCCTGGCTCTCCTGAGGGTGGACACACACTTGTTTCGGGCTTTGTGAAAGGAAATGAGATTTCCTTCCGTTGGATTTGCTTTCCAGGAGACGAAGGCAAGTTGTTTCTGGGCAACAGCCTCACCACAAGATTCCGTGTACCATGGACGGGAGGAAGGGTATGACAATTGAAGACGAGATGGGATAAATCTGTGCATGAGAGAGAGCAATTTACTTTGGAAGAATTCCCAGGATGAGTTGATGTCAGAGGTGGTAGAGATGGGAGACCAGTCCAGATGATTGATGGCTGCTTGAAGACCGTGCCAGTTGGCCTGAGTGAAATGCCAGACTCGTCGACGCTGAGCAGGCTCCCTGAGGATGGTCAGAGAGATGTCCACTTTAACAAGGACATGATCAGATGTTCCGATCGGAGCAGAAGAAGAGCAGTAGACATTTTCAGGGAAGTTAGTCATAACCAAGTCCAGAAGAGAAGATGTTCCGTTGACTGAGATCCGGGTCGGGAAATTGACAGATTGTGTCAGTCCCAGTGAGTCGCAGAAGTCCTTTGCTGAGGAGCCATGGCTGGTGAGAGAGGTACCCACACCCAGCCAACTGGCATGATGACAGTTGAAATCACCACATATGAGGAAGAGAGAGTTGGGATGAGTAGATAGAAGTTGGTCCATATCATCAGACAGCGAGATGTAGATGGAGTCATCACTGTTTGGTGGACGGTACAACACACATATGAACAAGAGGTGGGAGCGAAGGGGAAGCCGTAGCCAGAGGTATTCCTGGGGGTGAGGTGGAGAGAGTGCAGTGCAGGGCGAGTGAGGAAGAGAGTTTTTGATAAAGATAGCAACCCCGCCTCCAGGACGAGGCTCAGGTCTATCATACCGGAGGAGGGAGTAGCCCGGGAGAGATACTATGGAATCAGAGACATCATAAAGGAGGAAAGTTTCTGTTAAGCAGATCACGTCTGGTTTGACAGAAGCAACCTGTATGGAGAGATCGGTTAAGTTTGCACGAAGGCCCCGGATGTTTGAGGTCCATACCGTTAATGAAGAGGAAGGGGGAGCATCAGATACAGAACAGGGGGGAGGAGGGGTAGGGTAAGATGTGGAAGAGGTGGAAGAGGTAGGGAGAGCTGTTGAAGGTGTGTCAGAGATTTCAGAATAGCTCGGAGAAAGGGAAGGATGGGGCGGACAAAAGGTTTGATGGTGATTGGGTGAGCCACAATGAGGTGTTATTTGAGGAGGGGGAAGAGCGAGGCAGAAGGTTGGGGGAGATGGAGGTGAGAGTTTGAAGGGGGAAGAAGCGGGGAGGACGCTTTGAGGAGGGGGAGTGAGCGGGGGGAAATAGAGAAGCAATGAGGGTGGGGAGATTTGAAGGGGAGGGGTGAGGGGGGAGTTTGGGAGGGAAGGGACAAGGGGAGGGATTTGAAAGGGATGGGATATGGGGGAGATTTGGAGGGGAGGGGTGAGGCAGGAGTCTAGGAGGGGAGGGGCGAGGGGGCGTCTTGGCGGGGAGGGGTGAGGGGGTAGTTTAGGAGGGAGGGGGCAAGGGGGGAGATTTGAAAGGGATGGGTGATGGGGAAGATTTGGAGGGGAGGGGTGATGGGGAAGATTTGGAGGGGAGGGGTTATGGGGAAGATTTGGAGGGGAGGGGTGAGATTGGATTTTTGAAAGTGTACGATTTATGGGAAACGAACATTTATTGCAAAATGAGTTTCTTGTGACCTTCGAGTTAAAAATTCGTTTAAGGACGCTGGATGGAGGATGGAGTGCAGGAGAGTTTAGGGAATGTAGAACAAAGGCACTATAGGAGATGGATATTTTTTTTGGGATGAATTGATTTGGTGAGCAAGTCGAAAGCAGCCTTTTAAAGAAGAAGAAGAAAAAGGTGTTATAAAATATGACGGAATACATAACTTGAGGGGAAAGTGTAAACATTGAGGGTTAATGAGTGAAAACTATCTGGGGAAATGGGGGAGAAACACGTGGTCGAAGAACGAACGAACGAATAAGAATGAATAAACGAATGAGAACAGAGAAGGAAATGTTTTTTTTTTTTGTTTTTTTTTGAGTTGAGATTTACACAAGGAAGTAGGCTATGGGTGAAAAGACTGGGAATACAGAGAACGAAAGTTATTGGATCACAAACGACGGACCACTGAGAGAAAAACAAAGCCTCAAGGTTGTACAGTGCACACTGTACAAGGCCTTGCTCGCGACACGGCAAACAGACGATCAATTTATGAAAGATAAACACCGAGAAACAACCAAAGTTGCACACAATAACTTCACACACCGAAAGATAAATACAGTTTCGACAAAATACAATTGTGAACAGACTTAACTTCGAAAAACGTGGAGACCGTGTGGAGCTTCGAAAATGAAGCAGTTTAGACATTTTGATTTTATAGGGGTGGGAAATATTTATATATATAGATCGTATATATATATATATAGATATATATATATATATATATATATATATATATATATATATATATATATATATATATATGTACATACACATATATATATATCCATAACGCCTGCTTGTTCGGTTGTGGCTCATGGACAGCCTAAGGAAGTGACTTAGAGAGGGAAGAGGGAGTCGATGGGGGGTAACTTTTCACGACAAAAAACATGGGTGCATCAGTTTTTGACTAGAGGCGTGGCAAGCTTCCAAATAAATGGGCCAAGGGGCGTGGCAGCGGGGCTTGCCCAAGGGGCGTGGCTTCCTCTAACTATAAAAAGCCCACTACACAAACGTGACTGACTATTTATTTTCCGGCCAAGACTGGGTAACTCTGCTAATATATATATATATATATATATATATATATATATATATATATATATATATATATATATATTTATATATATATATATACAGACGGCATTTAATATGGAATATATATTTTTTCTTGACTTGGGTTTACTTTATTTACTCAGTATATCAATCTGGTGAGTTTCTTTTACACATTGGTGATTTATTTGTTAAAAGAACCACATCACTGATTATCTGTCGCAGCAAGAAATCAACAACAGGATTATATCACAGGTGGCGTAGCAAAATGTACGGACAGGTGCATTTGATGATTGGCTTCACAGTCGGGTATACAAGGGTTGTTGCGTTCTGTATTAGTGGGAAACAACTGCTGCACGTCTCCAAAAGTTATTGCCGCTTCCACTGGAGATGGTCCGTCAACTCGACAATGCTGTTTGTCATGCAGTGGTGGCTTTACGAAATTATGGCATGAAACAGCGTGCTATTGCTCGGCAGTATGGCATCACTCAAGGTCAGGTGTCAAAGATCCTGAAACGAAATGCTCAGAGGGGTGTCCCTACTCCAATACCGAGGCCAGGACGTCCCCGCAGAACCACAAGGAGAGATGATCGCCAGCTGCACCGGTTAGTCCGCAATGGCCGTACCAAGTCAGCTAATCGGCTTTGGGCTGAGTGGCAGCAACTGACAAATGTGCCTGTATCCAGAAGGCTAGTCAACCAACGACTGGTTCAAGCAGGCTATTGTGCCAGGCGTCCCCTGAGAAAGCCACGCCTTACCAGACAACACCGCCAGCGCCGATTGGAGTGGGCCAGAGAGCACCGTCAATGGCAGCCAGGACATTGGAATCACGAGATCTTCAGTGACGAGTCTAGATTTCTGGTCTATCGTCAAGATGGCCACGTCCGAGTGCGCAGACAAGTGCATGTAGCCTACAACAAAGATTGTATAGTGCCAAGGGTCCAAGCTGGAGGTGGTGGGGTGACTGTTTGGGCTGCTTTTCATGCAGGGGGTAAAACTGACTTGGTTGTTCTGAATCGAAATCAGAACCAGTTCAAGTACAGGGTCATTCTGGAAGAAACATTGCTTCCATTTGATCGTGCAGCCTTTCGAGGAAACTTTGTCTTCCAAGATGACAATGCACGGCCTCATCGTGCTCGCATGATCCAACACTTTCTTGCTGACCGTGGTGTAGAGCATATGGAGTGGCCTGCCATGTCCCTGGATATGAATCCGTTAGAGAACTAGTGGGCAGAATTAACGCGTCAAATCGACCACTTGGACCAGCAGCCGACCTCTGTGCGTGAATTGCAGCAGGCTATTGTCACTGCATGGCAAGAGATTCTTGTCCAAACCCTGGCAAATCTGGTGAACAGCATGCCTCAACGTGTACGTGCTCTCCTGAATGCTCGTGGGGGTTACACGAAGTACTGAACTGTAATTTTACTGTCCTTAATCCCAGTCGTAATTTAACTTTTGTTTTTGTTAAAAAAATTTTTGGCTAATGTGCAAAATAAAGAGGTACTTCTGGAAAACGTACAGAAGTTTAACACAGTACTGTCCATGAATTGAGTTCGATATCAGTTTACATCACTTTCAAGGATCAATTTATTTGTTTCGAAATGTCAAATGTGGTTTGTGTTTCTTTTAAAGGTCACATTAACCAAATCTAGAATAATTTCAACATAATTCCAATGAACTTTTGGTTCTAAGACATCTCGAAAAGTAAGTTAACCCCCACAAAAAAAATATTCCATATTAAATGTCAAGTCTGTATATTTATATATACTGTACATATATGATCCACCACGCGGTGACTCGGGTTGCCCTGTGATTTTTGACCATTTTACATAATTAACTAATTTATTTTAGGGGGAGTGTAACCCGGGTTCGCGTGATAGGAAAATCCTTTGTGTACCCATACTTTTTGGCAAGAAAAAGCGCGTTTCCATGCAATACACAGCAGGACTCGGTCTATCCTTCTCACCTACTATTACAACTTTTAATATACAACGTTTAAAATGTGTGGTATGAACTTTTTCCAGGGCTACCTATTGGATCGCCAGTATTGGCATTATTTTCCCGGTTTATTTTGATTGTTGAATTTGGTATCACATCTAAACAAACTTTATTGAAGAACTGCATGCCCAGTGTGGATGTTCCGGGTCATTTTAGCCTTCGCGAGAGAACGGGTTACTGTAAAATGGCCCTGATTTGAGAATTGCCGTATCTCACGAGGTAACCCGGGTTAATCAATATGGCGGCGTCACAGCGTAACCCGGGTTACCACGGTAACCCGGGTCACTGCGTGGTGGATCATATATATGATAAAAGGCAGTGTCCGTCCATCCGTCCATATGTGTCCTTCATAACTCCAAAACCATGAAACATAGCGACCCCAAACTTTGCATGCATACACCTGGACCTCCATCAGATTGCAAGGATGAAAACTGGGTGTTTGGGTTTGTTATAACATCCTTTTTGAAGATGATTAACGAGGTGCTCATGAGAAAAAAACGCGATGTGGTGGTTGACCAATATGGCGGGCCGCCATCTTGGTCAGCCCACTGGATCTCGCTGGGAGCTGGGTTCTTAAGTCGCCATTTTGTTTCGGCCGAATCAAATATGCCTTGCCTTGGAAACATGACTAATTATCATTACATAACTGAAGCATATCATCAAAATCTGGATTCGGATATGAGGATTGGATGCTGTAGACTCAATAATGTCCAAATATGGAGTGTAATCTGACAAAATTTACCATATCTAGCGATTGGTGAAAGCTATTCAGGCTGCTTTTGCAAGCCATGGCGTTACAGTAGACAGAGCTGCCTTTTTGTTTTTAGTCACAATGCCGGGGAAGTTTGGGTGTGTTATAAATAACACCCTTTTTAAATGTATCTGCTGTCAGTGGTTTCCACATGATTTTCTGCTGGAAATCAATCTGTTTTTAAAATTCCTCGACCATTTCAACCAGAAGCAATCAAAAACCTGATGTGGTGGCTTACCAATGCGAGCAACAGTACCCGCCCTACGGGCAGGGCTTCAATTGGGAGGCCCAAATGAAAAGGTAAAATATCAGGAATAGAAGAATAATGCGTAAGAATAAGAATATATGATAGCGTAAGAATAATGTTTAATGATCATTAAATGAATGAATGAATGTTATGAATAATGCCATGGCGTCGCGTTGGCAGCAGCGACAATATAAAAATGTTTGACGGGAACTTCAAAGAGAGAAAAGGAACTTTTATCAGCAATGTCGTCTATCCTGAAGTTCTAAGCTGAAGAAGAGGTACCGTACAAAATCATTCCATTTTTTTTTCCTCAAGAAAAGCGGACAGTTGATATCACGATTTGAAACACGATGGAATAATATTTACCGATATGAACAGTGCTGTGGTTTTTTATTGAAATTCTAAAAATACTGTTTAGATTTTCATGATTTGCGTGTGATATTTAACGGATGTTTATATAAATCGCGCCTCCAAATTGAAGCCCCGCCCTTAGGGGCGGGTACCTTTGCTCTTCATATATAATGGCGACACAACAAATTTTACCGCTTTGCTTTGAAGAACGGGAATGAAGGGGGAGGAGCATGTTAATATGTCTGGTTGAAGGCTTTGGGTGGTGAGGGGGCTTGAAGCCAGATTTTAATCTTACAGCCGCCATATTGGTGCTCACAGTCACTGTGATGCGAAGTGAAAGACGCCTCAGAGCTGTCACATTCACAATCGCTATGTTGTATGTACTCCCGATATGTGTTTCCTTCATTGTAAAAACTACCAAATCAACAGTTAAAAGGATTTTGAGCCGATAGTTGTTACGGCCTTGGCCAGATCGATGGAGACAGCGATCTGTTAGCGTATACACCACCCAAATAGCAATGTGGAATTCTCTCATGTAGAGATTAAACGTCGTTTGAACTTTGGTTGAGGTCATTATTTACTTTTAATGATGTTTATATACGAATGATGTTTAATGATGTTTATATTGGTTTTGGGTCGTCCTTTCCGCATATCTCGTGGGATTGTGAGTTGGAGAGACGGCCGTGAAGGCGGGGAGGGGGTTGGAATTCTCTCAAGCAGGGATTCAACCCGTGTCCTTATAAAAGGTCTTTGCCCGAGGTCACCGAATCCGATCGGTGCAGCTGTGCAGCGATCAGTGCAGCCGTTTGTGCGGTACCCGGGAAAACAACATCGTCACAATGAATACATCATCACAATGAACGTTATGCGAACGCAAATGTTATGCGGGAGTCCAAATCTGAGAATGCTGGAGACCAAAGCTGAAATTGGAAAAACTAAATAGCCTATTTTACTCGTGGAGATCCCAGGATTACCCACCCAAAATATCGTTGCGATCGGTTCAGCAGTTTTTGCGGTACCTTCGAATGGACAGACAGACAGACGGACGGACATTTGGTGAATTATAGTAAGATGGCGTCCCAGCCGGCCCACCATCTTGGTCATCCTATAAGTGTAAGGGGATGTTGAGACTTTCGGATGTGACGGACGGGTGTGACGCATTGGATGGGCCCGAAGAGTTGAACTTGTGCAGGCCGAGCACTGTGTGGTGCGCTGGGCTGGATTGTTACCCAGATTGTGATTAAACCCAAGGCTGATGAATGCAGCTGCGTCCTGTTTGAATACCCCGTTTCTCGGTCTTCACATACGAATCTTTCAATGGCGTAGTCGACAGGGGACATTGTGATATGAAAAGGGGAGGATCTACAGACTTCAGCTGTTCACAGTTCGTTGTTGGTGCTTGAGTAGGCACGAGACAGGTCAGTTATGTCAGTCATTATTGCTGGCCATGAGAAACAGTAATTCTCATGCAGGTCTCCAACTGTCAGGCCTTCATAAACTCAGTAGTGATGATGACATATGCTACCTCAGCACCTTTGAACACATTACAACTGCCGCTGGGAAGTTGAGAGAGGAATGGCCTCAACTGTTTGAGCCGTATCTGACGGGAAAGGCCCCAGATTGAGTATATCATATTCTTGTCAGGAAGCGACTCATTGTTACTCGGCAGCGCCGGATACTTTTTCTCGTATATATATGTATACATATATTGTGTATTGGTTTGTCAAGTATATTATTGCGTTAGTCTGTCTGTCTGTCTGTTTGTCTGTCAATCGCTTACAGGTCACAATTTAAAACCAATCTTCATGAAACTTCACCATATGGTAGCGTTGGTGATAAGGAAGAAGCCTATTGATTTGGAGGTCAAAGATCAAAGGTCATCTTGAGGTCAAATTTCTGAAAGTGTCATTTTTCATCCGATTCACTTGAAAGTTGGACAGCATTTGCATATTGAGTCACTAAATTGGGAAACCAACTATTGTTGAGGTCAAAAGGTCAAAGGTCAACTAAAGGTCAAACTTATAAAATCCATTTTCATCTGGAAAATCATCACTTTCCATCCGATTGACTTATAAATTAAGCAGCAATTGCATAGCGCATCAATGAATTGGGAAACCAACTATTTTACGGTCAAAATGTCAAAGGTCAACTCAAGGTCAAACTTCTAAAATCAATTTTCATCTGAAAAATCATCACTTGTCATCCTATTAACTTGAAAATGAAACAGCAATTGCAGAGTGCACCATTGAATTGTGAAAGCAACTATTTTGAGGTCAAAAGGTCAACTCTAGGTCAAACTTCTACTAAAATCATCAATTTTCATCTGAAAAATCATCAATTTTCATTCGATTGACCCGAGCTTTGATGAAGATCGTCAATTTTAATTAAATGGACAATTTGATGCATACATGCAACTTTTTTGGGGAGTGGGGTGGCTTTTACAAGTATCTTGCTCTGCAAGACGTCTGTCTTGCTTGTTTGTTTGTTTGTCTGGTTGTGAACAAGATATCTTAAATAGTTGTGCACAGATTGGGACGAAATTTGGTGGAGAGGTTGGGTATATGACACAGACGAAATGATTATATTTTGGTGAAGATGCGCATCTGGGTCTGGATCTGATAATTTTTTATTTGACCCCAAAAATATTTGGCTTCCCAATTGAATGACCCAATATACAAATTCGGTTAAACTTTCAAGTCAATCGGGTGAAAAAGGTGATTTTTAGAAATTTGACCTCAAGGTGACCTTTGACCTCAAAATCAACAGGCTTCTATGTGGTGACTACCTCTACGATTTGGTAAAGTTTTATGAATATCGGTTTGGAATTGTGACCCGTAAGCTATTGACAGACAGACAGAAAAACTAAGTCAACCGACCAATGATTTTGCAAGTAACAAACAAACAGACAGATGTAAAAACATAACCTCCTTCCACCTTTGGTGGCAAAGGTAAAAATGCCTAGACTGAAAAGTTCACCTTCAACTAGTGCTAATCTATACTATGAGATAAACTCAGCTTAATTTAAGAACAAAGAAAGCTCAAACAGGTCAGATTAGACACATCTGATAATACAAATAAATATAAAGAAATATCCAAGAAAATAAAATCTGAATACAAAAAAAGATAAATATGAATGAATGATCGTTTTAAGGCAATTTTCCCCGCTAGAGCGGGGGTTAGCTTTGCGGGCCCCATGACAATCATGGTTCCCTGTTTGAGGCAATGTTTTTATGGCCGGATGCCCTTCCTGATGCCAACCCTTAGTCGCCTCTTACGATGCGCAGGGATACGGTGTACCTATTCTAAATCGGGGTACACACCGTGATCATTCATCCCAGCAAGCTGGTACTCAATTTGCCGACCTCGGAAGGATGACAGGCTGAGTCAACCCCCCTGGCGTTAATTCAGCGATCGACCGGGATTCGAACTCAGGATCCTAGGATCCCAAGCCGGCACCCTAACCGCTAAGCCAACACCAGGCTTTTGAATGCAAAAAAAGATAAATAAAAAAAGATATCCATGAAATAAGTAATGATTTCGAACAACAACATAAAGTTAACAACACTAGAACATGGTTTCAATCAGTTCATAATATCAATGGAAACTTTAAAAGTCAATGTCGTTCTTGGGATGTAGAATGTCACGTCTTAACATAATTTGAAAATATACTAAATCATTGTAAAGAATTCTTCGACACACTATTTAAAGCTGCATAAAATGTAAAAGGAAGTTTGTTGTCTGTTTCTTTGACTACAGTAAGGCCTTCAATTGTGTACCACACACCGCCCGAAGGAAGATAGACAGAATGGGACTCCCCCGCACACCTCAACTGACTCATAAAGAGCCATAAAGACAGAAATGCAGTGTTAGAACGTATAAGTAATAAATTCGGAATGATTTGAAGTTTTTAAAGCCATGACACAAGGATGGATCCTGTCTTTATTTTGTTTCACATCTATGCTGAATACATCACAAGAACCCCCCTCCAGAACTGGCCTGCCCGCATTGCAGTCGGGGGTAAAGAGATTGATAAGGTCGGACGTGCAGATGACACAACTCTGCTGGCAGTCTGCCATTGAAATGAAGAGCTTTCTCTTCGACATCAAAAAAGATGTCCAAACAGCAAGCTTATACATCAATGCCAGCAAGACCAAAGTAAATATGTGAAGGAAAATGAACTGTCAACATAGATCGGAAATATTTCATAATAATAGAAAGTTCCAACTTTTGAGGAGCTTTGGTCACAATAGATGCAGAAGTTGTGCAAAGGAAATTGGATGGCGTCTCGCGATGGGAAGAGCAGGAATGAGTAACTTCAATAATAACTGGTCCAAACGTAACATTGATCAGCAAACGCACCAAAGTCCACCTTGACAAAGCTCTCACATTTCCCATCAGAACATAATCTGAAAGCTGAGAAAAAGCAAAGGAGAAAGGAAATGTCTGGGGGGTTTTTGAGAATTGCTGCTGGAGAAGAGTGATTTGAGTGTCGTGGATGGTGAAGGGATCGAAGCAATAACAGTATGAAAGAAAATAACTTGGGGTTAATAACACCTGTTTACTTAGCAATATCCAGGGCTCACAGGACTGCCTTGTACAGTAGGTGTGCACACTCACTTATAAGCTGACGAACTATGTTTGAATCCCGACCCAGTTACAAACTGTCTCCCAGGTAGGGTCATTCATCAATGTGTCTGCCATCCCTTGACAGCATCACCTGTGCTCCCTTGACAGCATCACCTGTGCTAGCATTCATTGGGGAACGTTAAAATCCCATGGTGTCCTTCACAAAGATTTAGGTGAGCTTATACCCTGAACAAATTACAAATTCCTGCCCTACCAGAGGGGGCACTGCATCAGCAGCACAGCCATGCCTTTAGCAATTGATGCTACCCCACAGCCTCGTGCTGCGTACAAACAAAGAAGAAGCAGTGTCCGAATGCAGTCATTGTCGTACGTTGGCCACATTTTCCGAAGAGATGGCAAATATTTGGGAATCTTTTTTTTTTGCATGTTGGGGAGAGGAGGTGGCAAAAGCGGAAAGGGGTGTCCAAGAGGTAAATGGTTAGATACTGGGTACATCAAGTAACTGGGTGGAACCAATCGAATAAAGCTTCTTCATGCTGCTCTAGATTGCAGAAGCTGATAGAACATAACGAGAGTCACACTGGACTCAGAAATGAGATCATGGAGATCATCATCATCATCATCAGCAATGTGCAAAAGCAAAACAGCACTATTATTCTTATGATATTCTTCCGCTTTGAAGAACACTCTATGTGCTTTACTTGATGGAGATGTTTTTTCATCAAATCCATCAACCTGGAAAAAGAGAAATAATATAATCTGGGGTTGCCCTTTCTATTGAATGCCAGTCACACAATCAGAAGACTCAATAAATCAAATCCAGCATTTTCTTAACAGAGCATCGATGCCCCCAAATAATTTTTTGGGCAAAATCGTTGCTGGAGGGTTTCCTCTTACTTAGCCAACAGCCAATTTCACGTCCATTCGAAGGACGGCGCACACATTGATGATTCACACTACCTGGGTGACACCAGGGTGACAGTTTATAGTTGGATCGAGATCCAAACCCAGCTGGACGGCTCAAAAACGAGTGTGTGTACATTTAAGCTCTCTTGCCAGCCCAATCGTAGGATTAGAATACAAAAAAGCTTATTAGCATTTAAAACGGTGTAACATATTCTGGTACACCCTTGTATATGTTTTAGATCCCTCGGCAAGCTAACAATTCGAGATATTTTCACATTTTTGGTACAATCTTATTTTTTTACAATTGCAAGCAATGTTGTGAATCCAAGCGGTTATTGAAAGCAAAGCACATGTTAAACCAATTGAAGTGAAGCATGCATCATACCATTAGACTGTGACAAAACATGCGCTGCCCAATTTACAGGATACACTAATGTGCCAAATGTGCGCCGGGATTTAGTGATCAGAGGTCATAACCTCAGTGCCAGGATTGACATTTACGCAAAAAAATCTTGGAGAAAAAAAAAAAGGAAATTTTTAAAAACAAAACCCGATCAGAGGTCATAACCTCAGTGCCAGGATTGACATTTATGGTCAAAAGATCTTGAAAAAAAAGGAAAAAAACAAAAAGAAATCCTGATCAGAAGTCATAACCTCAGCGCCAGAAGACATTTACGGTAAAAAATCTTGGAAAAAAAAAAAAAGGGGAAAAATATAAACAAAACCCGATCAGAGGTCATAACCTAAGTGCCTGAATTGACATTTATGGTCAAAAAAACTTGGAAAAAATAAAATAAAAACAAAACCCGATCAGAGGTCATAACCTGTGCCAGGATTGACATTTATGGTAAAAAATCTTGGAAAAAAAGGAAAAAATAAAAACGAAACCCGATCAGAGGTCATACATAACCATAACCATAACCTTGGCATAATGCCAAGATTGACATTTATGGTAAAAAATCTTGGAAAAACAAAGAAAAAAAAACCCGATCAGAGGTCATAACCTGTGCCAAGATTGACATTTATGGTAAAAAAATCTTGAAAAAAAGGAAAAAAAACCAAAAACAAATAATGATCAGAGGTCATGACCTCAGTGCCAGGATTGACATTTACAGTAAAAAATCTTGGAAAAATAAAGTGAAAAAAATAAAAACAAAACCCGATCAGAGGTCATGACCTCAGTGCCAGGATTGACATTTATGGTCAAAAAATCTTGAAAAAAAGGAAAAAAACAAAAACAAATAATGATCAGAGATCATGTCCTCAGTGCCAGGATTGACATTTACGGTAAAAAAATCTTGGAAAAATAAAAGGAAAAAAATAAAAACAAAACCCGATCAGAGGTCATAACCTCAGTGCCAGGATTGACATTTACAGTCAAAATATATTAGGACAAAAAAAGGAAGAAAAAAAACCAAAAACAAACCCCATCAGAGGTCATGACCTCAGTGCCAGGATTGACATTTACAGTCAAAAATATATTAGAACAGAAAAAGGAAGAAAAAAAACAACCCGATCAGAGGTCATGACCTCAGTGCCAGGATTGACATTTACAGTCAAAAATATCTTAGAACAGAATAAGGAAGAAAAATAAATAAAAACAAAACCCGATCAGAGGTCATGACCTCAGTGCCAGGATTGACATTTACAGTCAAAAATATATTAGAACAGAAAAAGGAAGAAAAATAAATAAAAACAAAACCCGATCAGAGGTCATGACCTCAGTGCCAGGATTGACATTTACAGTCAAAAATATATTAGAACAGAAAAAGGAAGAAAAACAAATAAAAACAAAACTTGCTCAGAGGTCATGACCTCAGTGCCAGGATTGACATTTACAGTCAAAAATATATTAGAACAGAAAAAGGAAGAAAAAGAAATAAAAACAAAACCCGATCAGAGGTCATGACCTCAGTGCCAGGATTGACATTTACAGTCAAAAATATATTAGAACAGAAAAAGGAAGAAAAAGAAATAAAAACAAAACCTGATCAGAGGTCATGACCTCAGTGCCAGGATTGACATTTACAGTCAAAAATATATTAGAACAGAAAAAGGAAGAAAAAGAAATAAAAACAAAACCCGATCAGAGGTCATGACCTCAGTGCCAGGATTGACATTTACAGTCAAAAATATATTAGAACAGAAAAAGGTAGAAAAAGAAATAAAAACAAAACCCGGTCAGAGGTCATGACCTCAGTGCCAGGATTGACATTTACAGTCAAAAATATATTAGAACAGAAAAAGGAAGAAAAAAAACAACCCGATCAGAGGTCATGGCCTCAGTGCCAGGATTGACATTTACAGTCAAAAATATCTTAGAACAGAAAAAGGAAGAAAAATAAATAAAAACAAAACCCGATCAGAGGTCATGACCTCAGTGCCAGGATTGACATTTACAGTCAAAAATATCTTAGAACAGAAAAAGGAAGAAAAATAAATAAAAACAAAACCCGATCAGAGGTCATGACCTCAGTGCCAGGATTGACATTTACAGTCAAAAATATATTAGAACAGAAAAAGGTAGAAAAATAAATAAAAACAAAACCCGATCAGAGGTCATGACCTCAGTGCCAGGATTGACATTTACAGTCAAAAATATATTAGAACAGAAAAAGGAAGAAAAATAAATAAAAACAAAACCCGATCAGAGGTCATGACCTCAGTGCCAGGATTGACATTTACAGTCAAAAATATATTAGAACAGAAAAAGGAAGAACAAAAAAATAAAAACAAAACCCGATCAGAGGTCATGACCTCAGTGCCAGGATTGACATTTACAGTCAAAAATATATTAGAACAGAAAAAGAAATAAAAACAAAACCTGGTCAGAGGTCATGACCTCAGTGCCAGGATTGACATTTACAGTCAAAAATATATTAGAACAGAAAAAGGAAGAAAAATAAATAAAAATAAAACCCGGTCAGAGGTCATGACCTCAGTGCCAGGATTGACATTTACAGTCAAAAATATATTAGAACAGAAAAAGGAAGAAAAAGAAATAAAAACAAAACCCGATCAGAGGTCATGACCTCAGTGCCAGGATTGACATTTACAGTCAAAAATATATTAGAACAGAAAAAGGTAGAAAAAGAAATAAAAACAAAACCCGGTCAGAGGTCATGACCTCAGTGCCAGGATTGACATTTACAGTCAAAAATATATTAGAACAGAAAAAGGAAGAAAAAAAACAACCCGATCAGAGGTCATGGCCTCAGTGCCAGGATTGACATTTACAGTCAAAAATATCTTAGAACAGAAAAAGGAAGAAAAATAAATAAAAACAAAACCCGATCAGAGGTCATGACCTCAGTGCCAGGATTGACATTTACAGTCAAAAATATATTAGAACAGAAAAAGGAAGAAAAATAAATAAAAACAAAACCCGATCAGAGGTCATGACCTCAGTGCCAGGATTGACATTTACAGTCAAAAATATATTAGAACAGAAAAAGGTAGAAAAATAAATAAAAACAAAACCCGATCAGAGGTCATGACCTCAGTGCCAGGATTGACATTTACAGTCAAAAATATATTAGAACAGAAAAAGGAAGAAAAATAAATAAAAACAAAACCCGATCAGAGGTCATGACCTCAGTGCCAGGATTGACATTTACAGTCAAAAATATATTAGAACAGAAAAAGGAAGAACAAAAAAATAAAAACAAAACCCGATCAGAGGTCATGACCTCAGTGCCAGGATTGACATTTACAGTCAAAAATATATTAGAACAGAAAAAGAAATAAAAACAAAACCCGGTCAGAGGTCATGACCTCAGTGCCAGGATTGACATTTACAGTCAAAAATATATTAGAACAGAAAAAGGAAGAAAAATAAATAAAAATAAAACTTGATCAGAGGTCATGACCTCAGTGCCAGGATGGACATTTATGGTCAAATCTTTTTGGAAGAAAAAAAAAAGGGAAAAAAATTCCGATAATGATCTAGTAATGTGTAATGACTCTCACAAAGTGTGTGGAATGTTACAAGGCTGCAAAAACCTCTCCGTATTTATGGCCCTCCTTTTTATGATCTCTCAAAAAGGGAATGAGAGATGCCCATGGTGTCCTCCCACAATGCGCGCATTATATGATTTTTTCCCTGATTAAAGCTTTTTGTTCGCAATGATTGTCGATGAAATTTATCGCCTTTTGTGAAATAGCAATTGCAAATTGGGGAAAAGCCTAAAACTAGTGTTTGAATTGTGAGGAGTGGTCTTACTGCCTTTAATTGCCATCCGTCCCCATTGCTCGCAGGAACCCGTTCAAACATCACGATTGTTTCGGAGAATCCGTCACGATTACAACAAGAACAATGAAGGGAAAGCAACTGGTGATGCGGAATGAAAATGAGTGCGTTATGGACTGAATCTAAGTATTTTGGCTGCACACCTATGGGTCCAACCTGTGCAGATCATTAAAGACTAATTCGATGATAATGTGAGTGCAGGAAGAGGGGACGGAGTTTCCCCTGCACGCTTTAGGGTGTGTGTGCTCCTCTCGTTTCATTTTCAAATAAATTGCATTTGCGATTTTGGTGCCAATGAGCCGTAAATTGATGTTCGATCACAAAGAACCTCAGGGCTGATGTGACCTCGAAATGGGCAATGAAACAGAGCTGAGTGGAGAGTGTGTGTGTGTGTGTGTGTCGCATGCAGTGTGTCTGTGTGTGTGTCGCATGCAGTGTGTCTGTGTGTGTGTCGCATGGTGTGTGTGTCGCATACAGTGTGTGTGTGTGTGTGTGTGTGTGTGTGTGTGTGTGTGTGTGTGTGTGGTGTGTGTGTGTCGCATACAGTGTGTGTGTGTGTGTGTGTGTGTGTGTGTGTGTGTGTGTGTGTGTGTGTGTGTGTGTCGCATGCAGTGTGTGTGTGTGTGTGTGTGTCACATGGACTGTCTGTGTTGCATGCAGTGTGTGTGTGTGTGTGTGTGTGTGTGTGTGTGTGTGTGTGTGTGTGTGTGTGTGTGTGTGTGTGTGTGGCACATGCAGTGTGTGTGTGTGTGTTTCACATGCACATGTTTAATAGTGTTACACTGCTGCACGTTATATTATGCCGTTCATTCCACGATTTTTTGGCACAATATCAAGATGTTTTCCTATTAATGCTGAAGGGATCAAATCATGTTCACTAGTGGAGTGATTTTGCTTTGCTATTGCATGTGCGTGAGTGTGGGGGAGGAAATGGGGGGGGGGGGTGGGGGGGAATGACCTAACATGGCAGGTAATCCCAACATGGTTGAAGTAGACTGGGAATGTTACAGCCTAACTTGGTCAATGTGTTTGAATTGTTTGTGCTGCCAAATTATACAAGGAAATCTCGACACAAGGGGAGGGGGGGGGGGGGGGGTGCAATCGGTCCATCACGCCTGTTCCACAACCACATCCTCCAACCACAACACACAATTACACAATGCACCAGCACACTCACCATCCTGCATACCAACCTGCACTCTCTACGCAATGCACCAGCACACTCACCATCCTGCATACCAACCAGCACACTCTATGCAATGCACCAGCACACTCACCATCCTGCATACCAACGTGCACTCTCTATGCAATGCACCAGCACACTCACCATCCTGCATACCAAACCGGCGCACTCTATGCAATGTACCAGCACACTCACCATCCTGCATACCAACGTGCACTCTCTATGCAATGCACCAGCACACTCACCATCCTGCATACCAACCAGCACACTCTATGCAATGCACCAGCACACTCACCATCGTGCATACCAACGTGCACTCTCTATGCAATGCACCAGCACACTCACCATCCTGCATACCAAACCGGCGCACTCTATGCAATGTACCAGCACACTCACCATCCTGCATACCAACGTGCACTCTCTATGCAATGCACCAGCACACTCACCATCCTGCATACCAAACCGGCGCACTCTATGCAATGTACCAGCACACTCACCATCCTGCATACCAACCGGCACTCTCTATGCAATGCACCAGCATACTCACCATCCTACATACCAACCTGCACTCTCTACACAATGCACCAGCACACTCACCTTCCTGCATACCAACCTGCACTCTCTACACAATGCACCAGCACACTCACCATCCTGCATACCAACCTGCACTCTCTATGCAATGCACCAGCACATTCACCATCCTGCATACCAACCTGCACTCTCTACACAATGCACCAGCACATTCACCATCCTGCATACCAACCTGCACTCTCTACACAATGCACCAGCACACTCACCATCCTGCATACCAACCTGCACTCTCTACACAATGCACCAGCACACTCACCATCCTGCATACCAACCTGCACTCTCTACACAATGCACCAGCACACTCACCATCCTGCATACCAACCTGCACTCTCTACACAATGCACCAGCACACTCACCATCCTGCATACCAACCTGCACTCTCTACACAATGCACCAGCACACTCACCATCCTGCATACCAACCTGCACTCTCTATGCAATGCACCAGCACACTCACCATCCTGCATACCAACCTGCACTCTCTACACAATGCACCAGCACACTCACCATCCTGCATACCAACCTGCACTCTCTACACAATGCACCAGCACACTCACCATCCTGCATACCAACCTGCACTCTCTACACAATGCACCAGCACACTCACCATCCTGCATACAAACCTGCACTCTCGACACAATGCACCAGCACACTCACCATCCTGCATGCCAACCTGCACTCTCTATACAATGCACCAGCACACTCACCATCCCGCATACCAACCTGCACTCTCTACAGAATGCAACAGCACAATCACCATCCTGCATACCAACCTGCGCTCTCTACACAATGCACCAGTACACTCACCATCCTGCATACCAACCTGCGCTCTCTACACAATGCACCAGCACACTCACCATCCTGCATACCAACCTGCACTCTCTACACAATGCACCAGTACACTCACCATCCTGCATACCAACCTGCACTCTCGACACAATGCACCAGCACACTCACCATCCTGCATACCAACCTGCACTCTCTACACAATGCACCAGCACACTCACCATCCTGCATACCAACCTGCACTCTCTACACAATGCATCAGCACACTCACCATCCTGCATACCAACCTGCACTCTCGACACAATGCACCAGCACACTCACCA
Source organism: Myxine glutinosa (assembly GCF_964187855.1). Classification (NCBI taxonomy): domain Eukaryota; kingdom Metazoa; phylum Chordata; class Myxini; order Myxiniformes; family Myxinidae; genus Myxine; species Myxine glutinosa. The sequence goes on along the minus strand of NC_136263.1, from coordinate 11,079,628 downwards.
TCCTGCACTCTCAGAACAATACATTAGCACACTCACCATTCTGCATACCAACCTGCACTCTCTACACAATGCATCAGCACACTCACCATCCTGCATACCAACCTGCACTCTCTACGCAATGCACCAGCACACTCACCATCCTGCACTCTCTGCACAATGCATCAGCACACTCACCATCCTGCATGCCAACCTGCACTCTCGACACAATGCACCAGCACACTCACCATCCTGCACTCTCTGCACAATGCATCAGCACACTCACCATCCTGCATGCCAACCTGCACTCTCGACACAATGCACCAGCACACTCACCATCCTGCATACCAACCTGCACTCTCTACACAATGCACCAGCACACTCACCATCCTGCATACCAAACTGCACTCTATACACAATGCACCAGCACACTCACCATCCTGCATACCAACCTGCACTCTCTACGCAATGCACCAGCACACTCACCATCCTGCACTCTCTGCACAATGCATCAGCACACTCACCATCCTGCATGCCAACCTGCACTCTCGACACAATGCACCAGCACACTCACCATCCTGCACTCTCTGCACAATGCATCAGCACACTCACCATCCTGCATACCAACCTGCACTCTCCACACAATGCACCAGCACACTCACCATCCTGCATACCAACCTGCACTCTATACACAATGCACCAGCACACTCACCATCCTGCATACCAACCTGCACTCTCTACACAATGCACCAGCACACTCACCATCCTGCACTCTATGCGCAATGCATCAGCACACTCACCATCCTGCATGCCAACCTGCACTCTCTACACAATGCACCAGCACACTCACCGTCCTGCATACCAACCTGCACTCTCTACAAAATGCACTAG